>NC_056457.1:27709813-27777313 GCF_018296145.1 Oncorhynchus tshawytscha | reverse complement strand
GGTCAGTACAGGTGCATCAAAGCTGGGACCGAGAGACTGAAAAACAGCTTCTATCTCAAGGCCATCAGACTGTTAAACAGCCACCACTAACATTGAGTGGCTGCTGCCAACACACTGACTCAACTCCAGCCACTTTAATAATGGGAATTGATGGGAAATTATGTAAAATATATCACTAGCTACTTTAAACAATGCTACCTAATATAATGTTTACATACCCTACATTATTCATCTCATATGTATACATATATACTGTACTCTATATCATCTACTGCATCTTTATGTAATACATGCATCACTAGCCACTTTAACTATGCCACTTTGTTTACATACTCATCTCATATGTATATACTGTACTCGATACCATCTACTGTATCTTGCCTATGCCGCTCTGTACCATCACTCATTCATATATCTTTATGTACATATTCTTTATCCCTTTACACTTGTGTCTATAAGGTAGTAGTTTTGGAATTGTTAGCTAGATTACTTGTTGGTTATTACTGCATTGTCGGAACTAGAAGCACAAGCATTTCGCTACACTCGCATTAACATCTGCTAACCATGTGTATGTGACAAATAAAATTTGATTTCATCTTTCTCCTCCTCTCTCTTTCTCCTGCTCTCTTTCTCCTCTCTTTCTCCTGCTCTCTCCTGCTCTCTTTCTCCTCTCTCTCTCTCTTTCTCCTGCTCTTTCTCCTCTCTCTCCCGCTCTCTCCTGCTCTCTTTCTCCTCTCTCTCTCTCTCTCTTTCTCCTGCTCTCTTTCTCTCTCTCTCTCTCTTTCTCCTGCTCTCTTTCTCCTCTCTCTCTCTTTCTCCTGCTCTTTCTCTCTCTCTCTCTTTCTCCTGCTCTCTTTCTCCTCTCTCTCCCTCTTTCTCCTGCTCTCTCTCTCTCTTTCTCCTGCTCTCTTTCTCCTCTCTCTCCCTCTTTCTCCTGCTCTTTCTCCTCTTTCTCCTCCTCTCTTTCTCCTCTTTCTCCTGCTCTCTTTCTCTCTCTCTCTCTCTTTCTCCTGTTCTCTTTCTCCTCTCTCTCCCTCTTTCTCCTCCTCTCTTTCTCCTCTTTCTCCTCCTCTCTTTCTCCTGCTCTTTCTCCTCCTCTCTTTCTCCTCCTCTCTTTCTCCTCTTCTGCTCTCTTTCTCCTCTCTCTCTTTGTCCTCCTCTTTCTCCTCTCCTTTCTCCTCTCTTTCTCCTCCCCCTCTCTCTCTCTCTCATCCACCCTGCCCTACAACCACATGTGAATGTTTCTCCTTAATGTTCCTAATTTCTCTCACTCTCTCATCTACCCCCCCGTCAGGTTCTGGAGGAATATGTACCACCAGTTTGATCGTTCCATGCACCCCGTCAGTCTGTCCTGAAAAACGTTCTCACCCTGAAAGAGAGCAACCGCCAACTGGAAGACACAATCATGAAACTGGAGGCTGTGAGTACACTCCTTGTACTCTCACCCTCTCTCTCACCCTCTCTCTAGCGCTCTCACCCTCTCTCACCCTCTCTCAACCTCTCTCTAGCGCTGTCACCCTCTCTCACCCTCTCTCACTCTCTCTCTCTAGCGCTCTCACCCTCTCTCTAGCGCTCTCACCCTCTCTCTAGCGCTCTCACCCTCTCTCTAGCGCTCTCACCCTCTCTCTAGCGCTCTCACCCTCTCTCTAGCGCTCTCACCCTCTCTCTCTCGCTGTCACCCTCTCTCACCCTCTCTCTAGCGCTCTCACCCTCTCTCTAGCGCTGTCACCCTCTCTCACCCTCTCTCTAGCGCTCTCACCCTCTCTCACCCTCTCTCTCATGACCTAATTTAACCCTGTCTTCTCTCTGTTCCTCCAGAGACTACAGAAGCATGGCATCAGCCCCCCACCCCAGACCCCCAGGCCCCCTAAAGACCAACGCACCCTCCTTAACCACACACGGCCCCACTCCCTCATCCTGGGAGCCCCCCTCAGCCTTAAGGAGGCGCAGCATCAGGAGGAGGTGGGGGAGGAGGCAAAAAAATGCTGCAGTGACACAGAGCGGACAGTAGAGGGAAGCAGCGGCTCAGAGCGCAAGGAGAGCTACGGAGACTTGCAGGGGACATACGGGGCTAATGTGGAGCCCGCTGTGGTCAGCCTGGAGTTTGGAGTAGCCCGCATGACATGCTGAGGGGAGGGGAGGGGAGATTGGACTGGAATGGAGGGAGAGATGGGATGGGGGGGGACGCTGAGCGATGCGGTGACTGAAGGACGGGTGTGTGTTGTGTTCAGCCATATTCCTATGAGGGTGTACTGTATGCCTGTAATGTATGTCTCTGTGGAAAGAGACATTATGGCATTTACCCTACTTAGAAAGGCTGTTTTATGAATGTTGAAAAGCTCTAAAGAGAATAAATGAGAAGATGAAAGCGGTTGTTCTATGTATTATTCAAGTCCAAAACTAAAGCACTGTATGACCCCTTCCTAACATCAGACTGTCTGCTCTGATCTCTTGATGTTTAAACCATCAGATCCGAGCCGAGTCCTTGTGAACATCCCATATTTAATGTTCTCAATATTGCGATCCTCCCAAATGGGACCACAGCCAGGTACAGATTTTTAGTCCTAAAACTCTTCCATCCTCTGTCAAAGCCAGATCAACTTTGGATAACCCTGTTTTAACATGTGGATGGCATGATTCCTCTTTAATCTGAATGAGGATGGATTCTGAACGGCGCCGTTGCTGCATCATGTCCAACATTCGGCCACGGACATGGCGTTGATGAGATAATCCCACTGGTTCTCTTGCGTTGATGAGATAATCCCACTGGTTCTCTTGCATTGATGAGATAATCCCACTGGTTCTCTTGCATTGATGAGATAATCCCACTGGTTCTCTTGCATTGATGAGATAATCCCACTGGTTCTCTTGCATTGATGAGATAATCCCACTGGTTCTCTTGCATTGATGAGATAATCCCACTGGTTCTCTTGCATTGATGAGATAATCCAATTGGTTACCTCTGTCTGACTGGATGAGGTCATGACCCCATTTTGAAGTCATTGCCATGGTAACTCTGGGGTCATGGAACACTAGAGGGGTCACACGGGGTCAGCAAGAGAGCAAGGAGGCTGTGTGTGTGACCGATTTGACAGACTTTCTATATATACGATCAGAGTTATTGACCAATCGGTCCCAGTTTCTAAGAGGAGAGACACACATCAAGATTTGTGAACATTCAGACAGTTTTCAGACCATGTTAAATGAATGAAAACAGCCATCGTTCCCTGACATCCAGCAGGTGGTCACTATAACACCCCGTGGTGACAGCAGTCAATAAGACAGTCTCCTGTTGCTTTTAGCTGTCCGTTAATATCTCTACCTGTACATGACCATCTGATCATTTATCACTCCAGTGTTAATCTGCAAAATTGTAATTATTCGCCAACCTCCTCATGCCTTTTGCACACAATGTATATAGACTCTTTTTTTTCTACTGCGTTATTGACTTGTTTATTGTTTACTCCATGTGTAACTCTGTGTTGTCTGTTCACACTGCTATGCTTTATCTTGGCCAGGTCGCAGTTGCAAATGAGAACTTGTTCTCAACTAGCCTACCTGGTTAAATAAAGGTGTTCTCAACTAGCCTACCTGGATAAATAAAGGTGAAAAAAAAAGAAAATTATAGTGCATCTGACCTCTTAACAGACCCCAGACTACTGTCACTATAGGACTAGGTTAACAGACCCCTGATCACTGTAGGACTAGGTTAACAGACCCCTGATCACTATAGGACTAGGTTAACAGACCCCTGATCACTATAGGACTAGGTTAACAGACCCCTGATCACTATAGGACTAGGTTAACAGACCCCTGATCACTATAGGACTAGGTTAACAGACCCCAGACTAGTATCATTATAGGACTAGGTTAACAGACCCCAGACTAGTATCATTATAGGACTAGGTTAACAGACCCCAGACTACTGTCACTATAGGACTAGGTTAACAGACCCCTGATCACTATAGGACTAGGTTAACAGACCCCTGATCACTGTAGGACTAGGTTAACAGACCCCAGACTAGTATCATTATAGGACTAGGTTAACAGACCCCAGACTACTGTCACTATAGGACTAGGTTAACAGACCCCTGATCACTGTAGGACTAGGTTAACAGATCCCTGACTACTGTCATTATAGGACTAGGCCCTCCTTGATTTCCCTTGGGCCCCTGGGACCAGTGGAGCCTCACTACAGTGTAGTGTAGTCATACTATGGCCCATGCTGAGAGAACAGGACATTGCTGTCCTCCAGCAGTCGCTACCAGAGTGTAACGGGTTAGACAGGCCGGAATGGGTTTACACAGCTGGACCTGAACCATTTCTGTCCGATCCATATGAACACCATACCTGAGGAACGCCATACACCATACCGGAGGAACACCATACCTGAGGAACGCCATACACCATACCGGAGGAACGCCATGTAAGCTCACACACACTAGGTTACAGATGGTGTGTAGCTTGTTTAAGGTTTATGAGCTGTGTATATGTGCATGTTAGAGTGTGTGTGAGTCTACTTGCTCCTAAACTGTTTATGAATATGCCCGGCATGAGCAGTTAAGTCTTTTCACCAGTTCTCTATAAACCTCAATAAAAACATTCAGCAGCTATTTTCTGCTACCAAACTCTCACAATCTCGCGTCAGAATTAGACGTTCGTCCGTGTTAATCAAATGTCAATTTTCAAAGATGTTCCAAACCGTCAAATTTTCAGTGTTTTAAGTTCAGGCGTTAACTCCGAATGGTTAAGGTTTGAGATGGGCTTTGTTTTTTTCTCTCTTGTAAAACAACTTTCTATTGCTGGATTCAAACTTGCAACCTTCTGAATCAGAGGCCAATGTTTACGCCCATCTCTGTCCATAACAACCTCGCCAAACCAAAACATTCTTGAAAGTAAAAAGCTCTCAATGTTGCCCCCTGATGGCCGGTTTCCACGTCCTCTCCCAACGTCCTCAGACATGGAGGCGCATCGGAAACTGACTTGTATCACCGGTGACCTGGCTGGTTTTATTCCTAGCCTGGCTAGCTGATTGTCTCTGCTTTCACTAATACACCGTTGGCTTCTGAAGAAGGCTACTCTATAGTTGTGTGTCAGCTTTCTGTAAAAACCAGCTAAAGCCCTGTGACCTGAGACAAAGAACTCCTTGTACTTTAAGAGCTCTGGAGGTCATTGTTACTACACAGACACACACACACACACACATTCTGTATTTGCACGCTCACTCCATCAATAGTGTCTGGTGAAGGGTTGGACTGCATAGACAAGACCCCCCCCTTCCCCCACACACTTCTCCTTCTGCGTGGTGAACTGGGCCTCCTTAATCCATTTCGTACCGTTGCACTTTACCTTCCATTAAACATTAACAGGTATTTCAGATGACATGGTTCCCCTACTGTCTCCCAGAGCGCTCCACCATTCTGCCATGCTCTATACCTCAACCAGCCATGACACTCCAGAGGTACGCACACACACACTAGTCCTAGTCTTGGTCAGAGAGGCAGCCATGACACTACAGAGGTACGCACACACACACTAGTCCTAGTCTTGGTCAGAGAGGCAGCCATGACATTACAGAGGTACGCACACACACACTAGTCCTAGTCTTGGTCAGAGAGGCAGCCATGACACTACAGAGGTACGCACACACACACACTAGTCCTAGTCTTGGTCAGAGAGGCAGCCATGACACTACAGAGGTACGCACACACACCCTAGTCTTGGTCAGAGAGGCAGCCATGACACTACAGAGGTACGCACACACGCACACTAGTCCTAGTCTTGGTCAGAGAGGCAGCCATGACATTACAGAGGTACGCACACGCACACTAGTCCTAGTCTTGGTCAGAGAGGCAGCCATGACACTACAGAGGTACGCACACACACCCTAGTCTTGGTCAGAGAGGCAGCCATGACACTACAGAGGTACGCACACACACACTAGTCCTAGTCTTGGTCAGAGAGGCAGCCATGACACTACAGAGGTACGCACACACACACTAGTCCTAGTCTTGGTCAGAGAGGCAGCCATGACACTACAGAGGTACGCACACACACACTAGTCCTAGTCTTGGTCAGAGAGGCAGCCATGACACTCCAGAGGTACGCACACACACACTAGTCCTAGTCTTGGTCAGAGAGGCAGCCATGACACTACAGAGGTACGCACACACACACTAGTCCTAGTCTTGGTCAGAGAGGCAGCCATGACACTACAGAGGTACGCACACACACACTAGTCCTAGTCTTGGTCAGAGAGGCAGCCATGACACTACAGAGGTGCGCACACACACACTAGTCCTAGTCTTGGTCAGAGAGGCAGCCATGACACTACAGAGGTACGCACACACACACTAGTCCTAGTCTTGGTCAGAGAGGCAGCCATGACACTACAGAGTTACGCACACACACACTAGTCCTAGTCTTGGTCAGAGAGGCAGCCATGACACTACAGAGGTACGCACATCTGGAAGAAACATGGCACCATCCCTATGGTGAAGCATGGTGGTGGCAGCATCAAGCTGTGGGGATGTTTTTCAGCGGGTGGGACTTGAATACTAGTCAGGATAGAGGGAAAGATAAATGGCGCAAAGTACAGCGAGATCCTTGATGAAAACCTGCTCCAGAGCACTCAGGATTTCAGACTGGGGTGAAGGTTCACCTTCCAACAGGACAACAACCCTGGCACACAGCCAAGCCAATGCAGGATTGGCTTCGGGACAAGTCTCTGAATGTCCTTGCGTGGCCCAGCCAGAGCTCGGATATGAACCCAATCGAACATCTCTGGTGAGACCTGAAATTGTTTTATTGCAGAGACACTCCCCTTCCATCCTGACAAAGCTTGAGAGGATCTGCAGAGAAGAATGGGAGAAACTCCCCAAATACAGGTGTGCCAAGCTTGTATTGTCATACCCAAGAAGACTCGAGGCTGAAATCGCTGCCAAAGGTGCTCCAACAAAGTACCGTAATTGCAGGACTATTAAGCGCACCTGAATATAAACCGCACCCACTGAATTATATATATTTTTTATTTTGTACATAAATAAGCCGCACATGTCTATAAGCCGCAGGTGCCTACCGGTACATTGAAACAAATGAACTTTACACAGCCTTTAAACGAAACACGGCTTGTAACAAATATTAAACAGTAGCCTACCAAGAAAGTCATTGGTCACTATCTTCCTCCTCCTGTGCACTGAAACCACTGAAGTCATCTCCTTCGGTGTCGGAGTTGAATAGCCTCAGAATTGCTTCATCCGATGTTGCATCGTTTTCATTGTCGCTCTCGTCACTTTCATCCGGAGGCAAATACCCCGCTGAGCTCATGCTGCCCCTTCAACACGCAGCAGTCCAGCCTTTCCAAACCTGTTGATGATAGTGGATTTTTTGACAATGCTCCACGCTGTCAGGACCCACTGGCAGACTTGACCATAAGTTGCTCTTCGCCTGCGGCCCGTTTTAGTGAAGGATTTATCCCCACTTGTCATCCAAGCCTCCCACTGAACAAGGAGAGCCACCTTAAATGCACGATTTACACTGATGTCGAGTGGCTGCAAATACTTTGGGCCATCTGCTTTTCTTCCCTCTGAAAGCTTTTGTTGTCTTTTTGCACTGAGTCAGTTCCTCACGCTGCTGTTTCCAACGTCTTATCATCGACTCATTAAGGCCAAGCTCCCGTGCAGCAGCTCTATTTCCTTTTCCAACAGCCAGATCGATCGCCTTCAACTTGAAAGCTGCATCATATGCATTTCTCCGTGTCTTTGCCATGATGAGGGTGACAAAATGACTACCGTAATCAGAATGATGGGACGTTTGAGCGCGCTCGATTTACGTCACATTATGTGACGGTGCTCAGTTTTTTGGCGGCATGAATCTTGTGAAAGCGGGAAAAATCCATAAATTAGCCGCGTCATTGTATAAACCGCGAGGTTCAAAGTGTGGGAATAAAGTAGCGGCTTATAGTCCGGGTACTTTGAATACTTAAGTAAATGTGATATTTCAGTTTTTGTTTTTAATAAATGAGAACTTCTAGAACAGTTATTTTCTGTCTCATAATGGGGTATGATTTGTAGATTGAGAAAAAAAAATTGAATCCATTTTGGAACAAGGCTGTAACAAAATGTGGGAAAAGTTCAGTGGTTTGAATACTTTTCAAATGCACTGTATGTGTGTGTGTGTACTTATTATGTTACAGTGTGGGGAGAGTCTCTGCCAGTTCATAAGATGTAAAGCTGCTCTCTGTTCATTACAGGAACTACATAACACAAGGAGTAATCCTGGGGGAGTACACACAGGTTTAGTCTAATCCTGCCCCAGACACACTGGGGAGATGGTCCTCTCGGAGCCCCTACTCCCCCCGCAATCCTCATTACAGGACACCTGGGGCTACAGAGGGGTGACCAGTGTGTTTTATGTCTGCATGCACATGTGTGTGTGTGTTCTTAATTCACATTAGAAGAAAGGTTGTACATAGTGTATAGTTCACCTTTCAGAGCGGAGGACCTGTTAAATCCCTCAAATCTGTCCTTGGACAGATGTCTGTCTAATAAGGTTTTGGGGCGGCAGGTAGCTTAGTGGTTAGAGTGTTGGGCCAGTAATCGAAAGGTTGCTGTATCGAATCCCTGAGCTGACAAGGTTTAAAAATCTATTGTTCTGCCCCTGAACAAGGCAATTAACCAACTGTTCCCCCGGTAGGCCGTCATTGTAAATAAGAACTTGTTTGTAACTGACCTGCCTAGTTAAACAAAGTTCGATATCAATAACATGGCAGTTCATTGCCCTGATCCATCCAATAACCATTACCATGCCAACCACTCCACTGTACTTCAGCCCAACAATGGATTGAGTGTTTGGTCTGAGTACATTGTCTCTCTCTCTCTCTCTCTCGCACGCACACACACACACCGTAACACTCTATATTGTCCTCTAACTGTCCCATGTCGTGACGAGACCTACCCAGGGGGCCTGTGACAAAAACACTCAATGACAGGGAGCAACATAGTATTTTCTGAATCACATGAACTGTATACCACAACGTTGGTTCAGTTCAACCATGGGAATATCACCTTTTAAGTGTGTGTCTCAATGTTCCTGTTCCAGAAAGACAAACGGACAGTAAACCGGAGTTGACCTGGTAACATGGCTTCCAGGCAGACAGATGACTTGACCTGGTAACATGGCAGACAGATGACTTGACCTGGTAACACAGCCTCCAGGCAGACAGATGACTTGACCTGGTAACACGGCCTCCAGGCAGACAGATGACTTGACCTGGTAACACGGCCTCCAGGCAGACAGATGACTTGACCTGGTAACACGGCCTCCAGGCAGACAGATGACTTGACCTGGTAACATGGCCTCCAGGCAGACAGATGACTTGACCTGGTAACATGGCCTCCAGGCAGACAGATGACTTGACCAGGTAACATGGCCTCCAGGCAGACAGATGACTTGACCTGGTAACATGGCAGACAGATGACTTGACCTGGTAACATGGCAGACAGATGACTTGACCTGGTAACATGGCAGACAGATGACTTGACCTGGTAACATGGCCTCCAGGCAGACAGATGACTTGACCTGGTAACATGGCCTCCAGGCAGGCAGGTGACTTGACCTGGTAACCTGGCCTCCAGGCAGACAGACGACTTGACCTGGTAACCTGGCCTCCAGGCAGACAGACGACTTAACCTGGTAACATGGCCTCCAGGCAGACAGATGACTTGACCTGGTAACATGGCAGACAGATGACTTGACCTGGTAACACGGCCTCCAGGCAGACAGATGACTTGACCTGGTAACATGGCCTCTTGGCAGACAGATGACTTGACCTGGTAACATGGCTTCCCGGCAGACAGATGACTTGACCTGGTAACATGACAGACAGACGACTAGACCTGGTAACATGGCAGACAGACGACTTGACCTGGTAACATGGCCTCCAGGCAGACAGACGACTTGACCTGGTAACATGGCCTCCAGGCAGACAGATGACTTGACCTGGTAACATGGCAGACAGACGACTAGACCTGGTAACATGGCAGACAGACGACTTGACCTGGTAACATGGCCTCCAGGCAGACAGATGACTTGACCTGGTAACATGGCAGACAGATGACTTCACCTGGTAACACGGCCTCCAGGCAGATAGATGACTTGACCTGGTAACATGGCCTCCAGGCAGACAGATGACTTGACCTGGTAACATGGCTTCCCGGCGGACAGATGACTTGACCTGGTAACATGGCCTCCAGGCAGACAGATGACTTGACCTGGTAACATGGCCTCCAGGCAGACAGGTGACTTGACCTGGTAACATGGCCTCCAGGCAGACAGATGACTTGACCTGGTAACATGGCCTCCAGGCAGACAGATGACTTGACCTGGTAACATGGCAGACAGACGACTAGACCTGGTAACATGGCAGACAGACGACTTGACCTGGTAACATGGCAGACAGATGACTTGACCTGGTAACATGGCCTCCAGGCAGACAGATGACTTGACCTGGTAACATGGCATCCAGGCAGGCAGGTGACTTGACCTGGTAACCTGGCCTCCAGACAGACGACTTGACCTGGTAACATGGCCTCCAGACAGACGACTTGACCTGGTAACATGGCCTCCAGGCAGACAGATGACTTGACCTGGTAACATGGCAGACAGATGACTTGACCTGGTAACATGGCATCCAGGCAGGCAGGTGACTTGACCTGGTAACCTGGCATCCAGGCAGACAGATGACTTGACCTGGTAACCCAGCCTCCAGGCAGACAGATGACTTGACCTGGTAACATGGCCTCCAGGCAGACAGATGACTTGACCTGGTAACATGGCAGACAGATGACTTGACCTGGTAACATGGCCTCCAGGCAGACAGATGACTTGACCTGGTAACATGGCCTACAGGCAGACAGATGACTTGACCTGGTAACATGGCCTCCAGGCAGACAGATGACTTGACTTGACCTGGTAACATGGCAGACAGATGACTTGACCTGGTAACATGGCAGACAGATGACTTGACCTGGTAACATGGCCTCCAGGCAGACAGATGACTTGACCTGGTAACATGGCCTCCAGGCAGACAGATGACTTGACCTGGTAACATGGCATCCAGGCAGGCAGGTGACTTGACCTGGTAACCTGGCCTCCAGGCAGACAGGCGACTTGACCTGGTAACATGGCAGACAGATGACTTGACCTGGTAACATGGCAGACAGATGACTTGACCTGGTAACATGGCATCCAGGCAGGCAGGTGACTTGACCTGGTAACCTGGCCTCCAGGCAGACAGACAACTTGACCTGGTAACACAGCCTCCAGGCAGACAGATGACTTGACCTGGTAACATGGCCTCCAGGCAGACAGATGACTTGACCTGGTAACATGGCCTCCAGGCAGACAGATGACTTGACCTGGTAACATGCTCTCCAGGCAGACAGATGACTTGACCTGGTAACATGCTCTCCAGGCAGACAGATGACTTGACCTGGTAACATGCTCTCCAGGCAGGCCTAGGTCAGCTCTGTCTATCAGAGTTGGTCAGGAAAGAGAAAAGTTATTTCTCAACGCTCCACTATGCGGAAGCCTTCGTGTGTGTGTGTGTGTGTGTGTGTGTGTGTGTGTGTGTGTGAATGCAGACATTGTTTGATAGCAATGAGGTGGAAAAGGGGTTCTGTGCCTCAAAGAAGAAGGAAAGAAGAGAGGAGATGATGGAGAAGGGAAGAGAGAGACGCTGAAAGTAGGTCAGGTGCTTAGGGGAAGGAAAAGGGGGATAACTAGTCAGTTGTACAACTGAATGCATTCAACTGAAATGTGTCTTCCGCATTTAACCCAACCCCTCCGAATCAGAGAGGAGCGGGAGGCTGCCTTAATCGACACCCACGTCTTCGGCGCCCGGGGAGATAGGGAGGAATAGAAAAATAATACCCACAGAGCTCAGCTAGATGACTTAGAATCTGTGGAAGAAACACATTTGTTGAAAGTGAGAGAACGAAGCAGAATGAGTGGAAGAAACAGACATTTGTTGAGAGAGAGAGGTTTGGGTAATATGCTATGCACAGAGGTGTGTGTGTGTGTGTGTGTGTGTGTGTGTGTGTGTGTGTGTGTGTGTGTGTGTGTGTGTGTGTGTGTGTGTGTGTGTGTGTGTGTGTGTGTGTGTGTGTGTTAAGAACATTAGCTAGGCTGGAATATTTCTCTAAATCTAATTTATCCTCTAGATACCGCTGATCAGCAAATCTGCTCAAATCCTACATCTCTCTCTCACACACACACACACACACACACACATTGAAAAAAACGACACAACCGAATCCTCTCATCTAAGTGTGATTTGAGAGGCTTAGTTTTGTTTACTTAAACCTTTAAATCTGAAAACACACACACACACACATTATCGTGTAAGTACTGTATCAGTCGCACATTCATATTCAAAAACAAGCTCATTTGTTTCGTACCTTTGAAATCTCTCACAAAAACCTACACACAACCACAAACACACAACCACATACAGCAGTGCAGCACAAGACAATCTCTCTCTCTCTGTCTCACTGTGATGGGAGTGTGAACATAGATAAATAAAGAATAGAAAAGAAGAGAGGGATCCATAGTGCTGGTGGGATGGGAATGGAGAGAGAGAGAGGCATGGGCAATCCGCCAACGCTGACGAAAGCTGCTTAGCGCAACCAGTTGCCATGGATACAGTCAGGGGCAGCACCTTGTGTGTGAGAAAAAAAGAGAGCGAGAGAGAGGGAGAGGGAGGGAAAACCAACAGGCAAGCGTCAGACAGAACCAGTGAGGAAGTGAGAGAACACCAAGCTGCAGGACAGAGAGAGAGTGAGAGAGACAGAGGGAGCGTGAGAGAGACAGAGAGAGACAGCCAGAGCAAAAGAGTGACAGAGTGATAGCTAGAAGATGGAGGTTCAGTCAGAATGCGTTGAGCCTCCTCCACCTCCAAGCGATCCCCAGCCGCCAGGGAAGATCAACAAAGCAGCCTTCAAGCTGTTCGGAAAACGACGCTCCGGAATGGCTGGATTCTTCTCTTTCAGGAACAAAGGGGTCAACAGGAACGGGAATTCTGTGAATGTGAATTCTATGGGGGCTACTAACGAGCTCGTCAGGAGTAAAACGCATGGCGGACTAACGAGCTTGGAACCAGACGGACAGAGAGGGGAGGAGTCCGGAATATCAGAGGCGGGACAGGTGAGGTCTCTCAGCAAATCACTGAGCTTCTTTTCGCTGCTCAGACGAGGAAGTGTGAGAGTCAATGAGAATACAGGGTTTGGGAGAAGGGGGAGGGGTTTAAAAGGCTTCTTCAGTAGTATGAAATGGCGGCGGAAGGAGAACGTGATGGCGGGAGAGGGGGAGGTAGCGGAGGTGAGAGAGGGGGATGTGATTCTAACAGAAGAATTGAAAGACATCACTCTGACCCTCGAACCCCAGCCCCGCCCGCCCCTGGAGGATCATGGTAGCTCGGAGGCTGAGAAAAACACAGAATCGGCAGGAACCTCTCCCTCCAACAACGCCACGACACCACTTACGCCATCAATCGCCTTGACGACAAACCTGTCAGAATCCCTCTATACGCCATCCCCCTCCCCTCTCCGCACCGTCCTCCACTCAAAACCCAAAACGTCAATTTCCTCTGTAACGGCCAACCCCCCTCTGGATCAGTGTGACCCCCCCTCCGAACCCTCAGTGGACCGGCTCTGTTCAGTCCTCTTCACTGACGTCACTTCACTCAAGAGCTTTGATTCACTGACGGGGTGCGGTGACATCATCGCAGACGCAGAGGAGGAGGTGGCAGGAAACGGGGGAGGAGGAGTAGGAAGTGCTACTAGCAGTAGCACTAGTAGTGGGGAAGGAGGAGGAGGAGTACGAAGCTCCATTAATACCCATGTCACCCCTTCCACCCCTACCTCCACCTCCGCTACTGCCTCTACCCCTGGCCCCCTCCCTGCCAGAGCACGGTTGATGCCCTCTCACTCTGCCCCGACTCAGCAGCCCTCTGGCAGTGGCGTGGTGGCCTACATGGGGGGTGGGGAGGAGATGGCCAGCCCTGACGGGGTGGACGACGCAGACATGCAGGGGCTCTGGCACATGCTCCCCTCTGGGGGAGAAAACTCCCCCACTTTCCTCCGATCCAACTCTCACCTGGCTCCCCCGAGGGGTACAGAGCGGAAATTCACCCAGGTCAAGTCTCTGGGACTCAGCAAGATCCCTGTAGTGGGGGGAGGAGGGGGAGGAAGGGTGACTAAACTCCCCACTCACGCCGCTTGCCAAACCTCCTCTCCCAATGAGAAGGAGACTAAGGAGGAAGTCCCACCCCAACAGGATGTCCCGGCTCTTAGTGATGAGGGCTACTGGGATACGCCCTCTGCAACCCCCACGGCAACGCCTGACAACGGCTTCCTGCGGAACCAGAGGCTTGGCCTATTGTGTGACAGCTGCTCTGGCGATGCGCTCTACGACCTCTACAACGAGGAATTGGAAAGATCTGATGACGAGGAAGAGGAAGAAGATCTGATGAGTACTCCTTCCACTTCCGCATGTGAGTACAAACTCAGCCCTCTGGCCCGGACTACTCCTTTCTCCTCTTCCTCTTTCCACTCGATGAAGGGAAGCACTAGCCTTCCCCGCGAGTCCAAAATCCCCCTTAGTGTCAGACAGACCACACCCCCTCACTCTGTGAGCCAATCAACTCTTTCCTCTGTCCACGCAACCGCTCCTCCCTCTGACACACCCACCCATGCCCCTCCCCCAGCCCGGACCAGAATCCCTGTCTCCAAGGTGCCAGTCCGTCGCCCTGGGAACAAGGCCGGCAACGCTACACAGGGGCCAGCGCCCAGGAAGTAGCTTTGGACCAGGCAGCCATGAACTCTGGTGTCTTTGGACTAAACCTGTGTACACCATCACTGGTCTTATGTTTAAGACATTGCTGGACTGGTGGGTTGTGGAAGGGATCAGACAATGATAGACAGAAGAGCTCTAAGAAACACTCCCATTGGATCCTAGTGGGTCACAACAAAACTAAATAAACGTTGGGTGGCAAAGAAAGTTTGACATACTGTAACCACTGAACATAAGTGTACAATATCACTGGAGGTGTGTGTTCAACATCACTGGAGGTGTGTGTTCAACATCACTGGAGGTGTGTGTTCAACATCACTGGAGGTGTGTGTACAACATCACTGGAGGTGTGTGTACAACATCACTGGAGGTGTGTGTACAACATCACTGGAGGTGTGTGTACAACATCACTGGAGGTGTGTGTACAACATCACTGGAGGTGTGTGTACAACATCACTGGTCGTGTGTGTACAACAACATCACTGGTCGTGTGTGTACAACATCACTGGAGGTGTGTGTACAACATCACTGGAGGTGTGTGTACAACATCACTGGTCGTGTGTGTACAACATCACTGGTCGTGTGTGTACAACATCACTGGTCGTGTGTGTACCACATCACTGGTCGTGTGTGTACCACATCACTGGAGGTGTGTGTATAACATCACTGGAGGTGTGTGTACAACATCACTGGAGGTGTGTGTACAACATCACTGGAGGTGTGTGTACAACATCACTGGAGGTGTGTGTACAACATCACTGGAGGTGTGTGTACAACATCACTGGAGGTGTGTGTACAACATCACTGGAGGTGTGTGTACAACATCACTGGAGGTGTGTGTACAACATCACTGGAGGTGTGTGTACAACATCACTGGTCGTGTGTGTACAACATCACTGGAGGTGTGTGTACAACATCACTGGAGGTGTGTGTACAACATCACTGGAGGTGTGTGTACAACATCACTGGAGGTGTGTGTACAACATCACTGGAGGTGTGTGTATGGGAAACATATATATTATGTGTATAAGAAACTTGGCAACTCTTCAAGTGGGGGAAGGGAGCGCACAGAAAAGTTTGGGATCCACATTTTTAGACAACTCTCATCGCTTCCTGTAAATTTTGGTCATATAAATCAACTGCACTACACACTGCTAGGAAGGACCAGGGCACCTTTCACACCGCTAGGAAGGACCAGAGCACCTTTCACACCACTAGGAAGGACCAGGGCACCTTTCACACTGCTAGGAAGGACCAGAGCACCTTTCACACTGCTAGGAAGGACCAGAGCACCTTTCACACTGCTAGGAAGGACCAGGGCACCTTTCACACCGCTAGGAAGGACCAGGGCACCTTTCACACCGCTAGGAAGGACCAGAGCACCTTTCACACCGCTAGGAAGGACCAGGGCACCTTTCACACCGCTAGGAAGGACCAGGGCACCTTTCACACCGCTAGGAAGGACCAGGGCACCTTTCACACCGCTAGGAAGGACCAGAGCACCTTTCACACTGCTAGGAAGGACCAGGGCACCTTTCACACCGCTAGGAAGGACCAGGGCACCTTTCACACCGCTAGGAAGGACCAGAGCACCTTTCACACTGCTAGGAAGGACCAGGGCACCTTTCACACCGCTAGGAAGGACCAGAGCACCTTTCACACTGCTAGGAAGGACCAGGGCACCTTTCACACCGCTAGGAAGGACCAGGGCACCTTTCCCACTGCTAGGAAGGACCAGGGCACCTTTCACACTGCTAGGAAGGACCAGGGCACCTTTCACACCGCTAGGAAGGACCAGAGCACCTTTCACACTGCTAGGAAGGACCAGGGCACCTTTCACACCGCTAGGAAGGACCAGGGCACCTTTCACACTGCTAGGAAGGACCAGAGCACCTTTCACACTGCTAGGAAGGACCAGAGCACCTTTCACACTGCTAGGAAGGACCAGAGCGCCTTTCACACTGCTAGGAAGGACACCAGAGCACCTTTACCTTTTCTCTTCAAGTCCTTTTTTCTAAAAGACAGATTTTATATGATACAACGTGTTTAATCTAACAACAGTCTAATATAATTAAACAGTTTGGAATGTGTCATCATCTAATCTGTAACTAATTACCTCCTAATCCCAGACTCCAATCCTTAATCTGTCATTTTGTCATGCCATTTAGCAGACATTTTTATTCAAAGTGATTTACAGTAATGCAGGTGGGAGGAGCTATATGAGGATGGGCTCATTGTAAAGGCTGGAATGGAATTAATGGAACAGAGTCAAACATGTTACTCTTTGGGATCATGTTACTCTTTGGGATCATGTTACTCTTTGGGATCATGTTACTCTTTGTGTGATACCATTCCATTTATTCCATTGAGCCCATCCTCCCACCAGTGAGTCATACATGCATATTATTACATTATTTTTTTTGATGGGTCATCCCAGGAATCAAAGCCACCATCCTGGCATTGCAAGCGCAATGTGCTACCAACTGAGCTACAGTGGACCACCGTCTTCTAAAACCTGATTGGTTATACTGCTGACTATTTTTCTACTGCCAGTGGATGGCTGTGATGACAACATTGCTCAAATAAATCCGAGAGAATGTATGTAAGTTTATTCATTAAGGTGCACATGGAGATCACAGGATACCTCACCTTGCCAGTGAATGTAACCAAGAAACGTCCCTAAAACATCCTCCTTAGTGAAACATAAACACACACATGGTCCTCTGGACCTGATGGACTCCACCACTCAAACGAGCAACTACTGTACTGTGATGACCTTACACAGCCGCACTGCAATCTGGGAAAACAGCTGCAGGTTCAATCTCTCTGGGATTTACAACCATAACAAATCACCTAATGGAAAACTAACTGAACACTCTCACTGCATGAGGTGCCTGGAACACAAGGCACTCGGATCAGGGAACACTGACACACACACACACACACACACACACACACACACACACACACACACACACACACACACACACACACACACACACATACATACACACACACACACACACACACATATATATATATATATATATATATATATATATATATATATATATATATATATATATTATATATATTAAATACTTTATTTGAATCCACCAATCAAATTTACAAAAAATGGATCCAAACATTTCAAAGTCCCCGTTTTGCATGGTACTCAAGGGTACAGAAAGCAGCTCCTTCTCCAAACAGCTAGGCTGCCCAGAGCAGTACCTAGCCTATTGCTTTGCCCTAGTTTTTGTCAGGCCCGCAATCTGGAGGCCACACACTGCAAGCCTGTGTACATGGCCGAGACTGCCAAATATCAGGGCCACCAGCTTGCACCTCCAACTGAGGCTGTCCAAGCGTGGCACGAGGGGCAGGTACTGAAGCAGCTCCTCAGCACGCACGCACGCATGCACGCACGCACGCACGCACACACACACACACACACACACCACGTCAAGAACTGTTTTTCGTACCAACCCTGGATGACTTTCTTCTCTACCAGGACACATTAATATAATGCTTTTTTTCTACGGAGTACTTTCTTCTTCACTAGTTTTCATACTCTTTTTTTTATAGGATAATGTTTCATGAGATACCGCAACCAACCTTGACTGTGTAAACACCAGCTACTTAGTGGGCTTTTGTTTTTGTTTCTGATTTATGAAGGTGTGTGTGGGGGTGGGGTTCCAAACTTGCCTATGGCATACATTCAGGAGTAAATTTCACCCCGCCCACCCCAATCCCCAAATCAGGAGTAACCTTCACCCTCCGTCCCCAAATCAGGAGAAACCTTCACCCTCCGTCCCCAAATCAGGAGTAACCTTCACCCTCTGTCCCCAAATCAGGAGTAACCTTCACCTCCCATCCCCAAATCAGGAGAAACCTTCACCCCCCATCCCCAAATCAGGAGAAACCTTCACCCTCTGTCCCCAAATCAGGAGTAACCCTCACCCCCCTCCCCAAATCAGGAGTAACCCTCACCCTCTGTCCCCAAATCAGGAGTAACGCTCACCCCCATCCCCAAATCAGGAGTAACCCTCACCCTCTGTCCCCAAATCAGGAGTAACCCTCACCCCACAACCCCAAATCAGGAGTAACCCTCACCCTCTGTCCCCAAATCAGGAGTAACCCTCACCCCCCAACCCCAAATCATAGACACGCTTCCCTCATCCTGCTGTTATTCTATACCATTAGGCGTTACAGACCTATAAACAATGAGATCTGAATGCAGAATGACGTCACTCTTAGCCTTACATCTACCTTCCTGTCTGTCCATCTCTCTGTCTTTCTATTATTCCCTCTGGTGTGAATATCTTTGTTTTCTTTCACTCTGTTAATGGTGTGAATATCTTTGTTTTCTTTCGTTCTGTTAATGGTGTGAATATCTTTGTTTTCTTTCACTCTGTTAATGGTGTGAATATCTTTGTTTTCTTTCGTTCTGTTAATGGTGTGAATATCTTTGTTTAATTAATAAACCGCTGTGTTCGCGCTAATCGAGACGATTCTGGCTCAGTGTGTTGGCATCCATTTCAGTCGCCTGCTGACACACACACACACACACGAGGGATGGGAAGGTAAAGCTGCTGTTGATCTGCTGCAGTGGTGGGTGATGTTTTTGTGTGTGGCTCAGAGAGCTACAGCTGCTGATGGATAAACAACTCACATCACTTGTTCCTCAAGAAGACCTCCGAATGTAATATTGATTGTTAGATTGTGTGGTCTTTCTGAGGCTGAATGTGAATGGTGAAGGTGGGAGAGAGACACAAAGAGAGAGGCTGGCTGCAGCTGATACAGGCTCTGTCAATATGAAACCGGGTAAATGTGTGTGTGTGTGTACATCTACTTTAAGACCCCCCTATCTGCTTAAGTGTGTGAGTGAGTGTGTGTGTGTGTGCGTGTGTGTGTTTGAGTGTTGAATATAGATGGGAGGGAATGTCTCTATTTGTAAGCTTTCTCTGTCATTGTTAGAGGGACGCACGTGTTGCTGGAGAAAGGATGTGCTGTATGTGTGTGTATGTGTACGCCTAAGGAAGGCAGGAGTATTTGGTGCAGTGTGAATCCCCTTTGTAGTAGTGCAGAAAAAATACACCTCCCCCTCTTCTCCCCTCCCCCTCTCTCTTTTTCTCCCCCTCCATCTCTCTCCCCTCTTCTCCCCCCCTCCCCCTCTCTCTTTTTCTCCCCTCCATCTCCCCCTCCCCCTCTTCTCTCCCCCCTCTCTCTTTTTCTCCCCTCCATCTCTCTCCCCCCCCTCTTCTCCCCTCCCCCTCTCTCTTTTCTCCCCTCCATCTCTCTCCCCCTCCCCCTCTCTCTTTTTCCCTCCCCCTCTCTCCTTTTCTCCCCTCTCTCTTTTTCTCCCCTCCCCTCTTCTCCCCTCCCCCTCTCTCTTTTCTCCCCCTTCTCCCCCCCCTCTCTCTTTTTTCTCTCTCCCTCCATCTCTCTCTCCCCCTCTTCTCCCCTCCATCTCCCCTCTCTCTTTTTCTCCCCTCCATCTCTTTTTCTCCCCCATCTCTTCTCCCCCTCCTCCCCTCCCCTCTCTCTTTTCTCCCCTCCATCTCTCTCCCTCTCTTCTCCCTCCCCTCTCTTTTCTCCCTCCTCTCTCCCCTTTTCTCCCCCCCTCCCCCTCTCTCTTTTCTCCCTCCTCCCCTCCATCTCTCTCCCCCTCTTCTCCCCTCCCCCTCTCTCTTTTTCTCCCTCCATCCATCTCTCCCCCTCTTTTCCCCTTCTCCCCTCCCCTCTCTTTTTTTGAAGAGTGAGGGTAGGGAGGAGAAGAGGGAGGAGAAGGGGTAGGGAGGAGAAGAGTGAGGGTAGGGAGGGGTAGGGAGGAGAAGAGTGAGGGGTAGGGAGGAGAAGAGTGAGGGGGTAGGGAGGAGAAGAGTGAGGGGTAGGGAGGAGAAGAGTGAGGGGTAGGGAGGAGAAGAGTGAGGGATAGGGAGGAGAAGAGTGAGGGATAGGGAGGAGAAGATTGAGTGGTAGGGAGGAGAAGAGTGAGGGGTAGGGAGGAGAAGAGTGAGGGGTAGGGAGGAGAAGTGAGGGGTGAGGGGTAGGGAGGAGAAGAGTGAGGGATAGGGAGGAGAAGAGTGAGGGGGTAGGGAGGAGAAGAGTGAGGGGGTAGGGAGGAGAAGAATGAGGGGTAGGGAGGAGAAGAGTGAGGGGTAGGGAGGAGAAGAGTGAGGGATAGGGAGGAGAAGAGTGAGGGATAGGGAGGAGAAGAGTGAGGGGTAGGGAGGAGAAGAATGAGTGGGGTAGGGAGGAGAAGAATGAGGGGTAGGGAGG
Source organism: Oncorhynchus tshawytscha (assembly GCF_018296145.1). Classification (NCBI taxonomy): domain Eukaryota; kingdom Metazoa; phylum Chordata; class Actinopteri; order Salmoniformes; family Salmonidae; genus Oncorhynchus; species Oncorhynchus tshawytscha. The sequence goes on along the minus strand of NC_056457.1, from coordinate 27,756,184 downwards.
AGGGAAGAGTGAGGGTAGGGAGGAGAAGAATGAGGGGTAGGGAGGAGAAGAGTGAGGGTAGGGAGGAAAAGAATGAGGAGGGGTAGGGAGGGAAGAATGAGGGGTAGGGAGGAGAAGAGTGAGGGATAGGGAGGAGAAGAATTAGGGGTAGGGAGGAGAAGAGTGAGGGGTAGGGAGGAGAAGAATGAGGGGTAGGGAGGAGAAGAATGAGGGGTAGGGAGGGGAGAAGAGTGAGGTGTAGGGAGGAGAAGAGTGAGGGGTAGGGAGGGAGAAGAGTGAGGGGTAGGGAGGAGAAGAGTGAGGGGTAGGGAGGAGAAGAGTGAGGGGTAGGGAGGAGAAGAATGAGGGGTAGGGAGGGGAGGAGGGGAAGGGAGGAGAAGAGAGGGTAGGGAGGAGAAGAGTGAGGGGTAGGGAGGAGAAGAATGAGTGTTAGGGGGAGGAGAAGAGTGAGAGGTAGGGAGGAGAAGAGTGAGGGGTTGGGAGGAGAAGAGGAGGGTAGGGAGGAGAAGAGTGAGGGGTAGGGAGGAGAAGAGTGAGGGGTAGGGAGGAGAAGAGTGAGGGGTAGGGAGGAGAAGAGTGAGGGGTAGGGAGGAGAAGAGTGTGTTTGTAAGTGTGTGTGTGAGAATCTGCATAATGTAGAATAATTATACCTGCATGACCATTCAGGTCAGACTGTATTGATGAGGATGATGATGATATACTTAACCAATAAGGCAGGAGAGGGTGTGGTATATGGGCAATATACCACGACTTAGGGGTAGTGGTACACACAACGCAATACGGAGTGCCTGGATGCAGCCCTCAGACGTGGTATATTGGCCATCATGGTTGAGGAGTAACGGATTACAAAAAAAAATGTAATTGAAATCTGTTACGTTGCCAGCAAAAATATTGTAATCAGATTACAGATACTTTTGAGGAACTAGATGATTACTTCGAGGATCACTTTTAAATACGGAAAGGATGTTTGCGGAAAAAAAATCTTTGACACTGTTTTTCTCAATTACATTCAAATCAGCATTGAAAAAAGGCGCAAACTTGAATTTGTTCAACGTGAGTGAGTCTGACCACAAGTCAGAGACCACTATGATGTCAGAGACCACTATGATGTCAGAGACCACTATGATGTCAGAGACCACTATGATGTCAGAGACCACTATGATGACACCAAATGTGTTTGATGGATCGCGGGAATAGAGCAGGAATAGGGTTTTGTGGGCTACAGTCCAAGCTATGTCTTCCAATGGTGCATGCTGTCGGCATCCAAAGATTATCCAACTTGTATAAACAGTTGAAAGTAAGGATGACAGCAGTGGTGTCGTCTACGGCGATACGGATATCACTTATTATTGATATCTACATAGCACATTGATGTGAATCACACTGCTGCTCTCTCATTTAGCTATTTCTGCTTTATGGATTGTGGTTGTTGTGGATGGCTGTTCACAAATCTAAATGTCTATTTAAACCCAATAATGGTTGAATTACAGAAGTTTAAGCTGACTATCAATCATTGTTTTTGAAACTAGCCAGGGAAAAATGTGCTCTTGCAACAGCTGCATAGTGCGGATCCCAGCCTATGGAATAAAAGTGGGGCTTTTATTACTCAATCTAATTCAGGCTGACAAAAACATTAAATCCATAGGCTTAATGGACCCGTGTTCAAACTCACACACTTTTGACAGACTTAAAGGGGCAATCTGTAGTTGCTACATCCATTTTTGGACTGATTGTGGCTGATTTTTAATGGAATATCTACATAGGCGTACAGAGGCCCATTTATCTGCAACCAGATACTCAACTAGTCTAAAGAAGGCCAGTTTTATTACTACTTTAATCAGAACAACCGTATTCAGCTGTGCTAACATAATTGCAAAAGGGGTTTTCTAATGATCAATTAGCCTTTTAAAATGATAAACTTGGATTAGCTAACACAACGTGCCTTTGGAACACAGGAGTGATGGTTGCTGATAATGGACCTCTGCACGCCTATGTAGATATTCCATTGAACATCAGCCGTTTCCAGCTACAATAGTCATTTACAACATTAACAAAGTCTACACTGTATTTCTGATCAATTTGATGTTATTTTAATGGACAAAAAATGAGCTTTTTTTTCAAAACAAGGACATTTCTAAGTGACCCCAAAGTTTTAGATGGGAGTATGTGTGTGTATATACATATATGTATATATATAATAGTATACATATGTGTGTATATATATATAATAGTATACATATGTGTGTATATATATATATAATAGTATACATATGTGTGTATATATATATATAATAGTATACATATGTGTGTGTGTATATATATATATATATATACACACACAAAGTCTATCAGAATCAATGGGTATATATATATCCATTGATTATTGAAGAATATAACTTAGAAATGCCTAATGAGTAATGAGCCTTGTTCAACTGTCACACTCCATGAGAACCCACATATATGCTGAATACAGCAGGTGTAGTAGACCTAGACCTCACAGTGAAATGCTGAATACAACAGGTGTAGTAGACCTCACAGTGAAATGCTGAATACAACAGGTGTGTAGTAGACCTAGTAGACAGTGAAATGCTGAATACAGCAGGTGTAGTAGACCTCACAGTGAAATGCTGAATACAACAGGTGTAGTAGACCTCACAGTGAAATGCTGAATACAACAGGTGTAGTAGACCTCACAGTGAAATGCTGAATACAACAGGTGTAGTAGACCTCACAGTGAAATGCTGAATACAGCAGGTGTAGTAGACCTCACAGTGAAATGCTGAATACAACAGGTGTAGTAGACCTCACAGTGAAATGCTGAATACAGCAGGTGTAGCTCACAGTGAAATGCTGAATACAGCAGGTGTAGTAGACCTCACAGTGAAATGCTGAATACAACAGGTGTAGTAGACCTCAGTGAAATGCTGAACAGTGAAATGCTGAATACAATACAATGCAGGTGTAGTAGACCTCACAGTGAAATGCTGAATACAACAGGTGTAGTAGACCTCACAGTGAAATGCTGAATACACAGGTGTGTAGACCTCACAGTGAAATGCTGAATACAACAGGTGTAGTAGACCTCACAGTGAAATGCTGAATACAACAGGTGTAGTAGACCTCACAGTGAAATGCTGAATACACAGGTGTAGTAGACCTCACAGTGAAATGCTGAATACAACAGGTGTAGTAGACCTCACAGTGAAATGCTGAATACAACAGGTGTAGTAGACCTCACAGTGAAATGCTGAATACAACAGGTGTAGTAGACCTCACAGTGAAATGCTGAATACAACAGGTGTAGTAGACCTCACAGTGAAATGCTGAATACAACAGGTGTAGTAGACCTCACAGTGAAATGCTGAATACAACAGGTGTTCACAGTGAAAGACCTCACAGTGAAATGCTGAATACAACAGGTGTAGTAGACCTCACAGTGAAATGCTGAATACAACAGGTGTAGTAGACCTCACAGTGAAATGCTGAATACAACAGGTGTAGTAGACCTCACAGTGAAATGCTGAATACAACAGGTGTAGTAGACCTCACAGTGAAATGCTGAATACAACAGGTGTAGTAGACCTCACAGTGAAATGCTGAATACAACAGGTGTAGTAGACCTCACAGTGAAATGCTGAATACAACAGGTGTAGTAGACCTCACAGTGAAATGCTGAATACAACAGGTGTAGTAGACCTCACAGTGAAATGCTGAATACAACAGGTGTAGTAGACCTCACAGTGAAATGCTGAATACAACAGGTGTAGTAGACCTCACAGTGAAATGCTGAATACAACAGGTGTAGTAGACCTCACAGTGAAATGCTGAATACAACAGGTGTAGTAGACCTCACAGTGAAATGCTGAATACAACAGGTGTAGTAGACCTCACAGTGAAATGCTGAATACAACAGGTGTAGTAGACCTCACAGTGAAATGCTGAATACAACAGGTGTAGTAGACCTCACAGTGAAATGCTGAATACAACAGGTGTAGTAGACCTCACAGTGAAATGCTGAATACAACAGGTGTAGTAGACCTCACAGTGAAATGCTGAATACAACAGGTGTAGTAGACCTCACAGTGAAATGCTGAATACAACAGGTGTAGTAGACCTCACAGTGAAATGCTGAATACAACAGGTGTAGTAGACCTCACAGTGAAATGCTGAATACAGGTGTAGTAGACCTCACAGTGAAATGCTGAATACAACAGGTGTAGTAGACCTCACAGTGAAATGCTGAATGCAGGTGTGTAGATACAGTGAAATGCTGAATACAACAGGTGTAGTAGACCTCACAGTGAAATGCTGAATACAACAGGTGTAGTAGACCTCACAGTGAAATGCTGAATACAACAGGTGTAGTAGACCTCACAGTGAAATGCTGAATACAACAGGTGTAGTAGACCTCACAGTGAAATGCTGAATACAACAGGTGTAGTAGACCTCACAGTGAAATGCTGAATACAACAGGTGTAGTAGACCTCACAGTGAAATGCTGAATACAACAGGTGTAGTAGACCTCAGGTGTAGTAGAGTGAAATGCTGAATACAACAGGTGTAGTAGACCTCACAGTGAAATGCTGAATACAACAGGTGTAGTAGACCTCACAGTGAAATGCTGAATACAACAGGTGTAGTAGACCTCACAGTGAAATGCTGAATACAACAGGTGTAGTAGACCTCACAGTGAAATGCTGAATACAACAGGTGTAGTAGAATACAGTGAAATGCTGAATACAACAGGTGTAGTAGACCTCACAGTGAAATGCTGAATACAACAGGTGTAGTAGACCTCACAGTGAAATGCTGAATACAACAGGTGTAGTAGACCTCACAGTGAAATGCTGAATACAACAGGTGTAGTAGACCTCACAGTGAAATGCTGAATACAACAGGTGTAGTAGACCTCACAGTGAAATGCTGAATACAACAGGTGTAGTAGACCTCACAGTGAAATGCTGAATACAACAGGTGTAGTAGACCTCACAGTGAAATGCTGAATACAACACAGTGGTGTAGTAGACCTCACAGTGAAATGCTGAATACAACAGGTGTAGTAGACCTCACAGTGAAATGCTGAATACAACAGGTGTAGTAGACCTCACAGTGAAATGCTGAATACAACAGGTGTAGTAGACCTCACAGTGAAATGCTGAATACAACAGGTGTAGTAGACCTCACAGTGAAATGCTGAATACAACAGGTGTAGTAGACCTTACAGTGAAATGCTGAATACAACAGGTGTAGTAGACCTCACAGTGAAATGCTGAATACAACAGGTGTAGTAGACCTCACAGTGAAATGCTGAATACAACAGGTGTAGTAGACCTCACAGTGAAATGCTGAATACAACAGGTGTAGTAGACCTCACAGTGAAATGCTGAATACAACAGGTGTAGTAGACCTCACAGTGAAATGCTGAATACAACAGGTGTAGTAGACCTCACAGTGAAATGCTGAATACAACAGGTGTAGTAGACCTCACAGTGAAATGCTGAATACAACAGGTGTAGTAGACCTCACAGTGAAATGCTGACCAGGTGTAGTAGACCTCACAGTGAAATGCTGAATACAACAGGTGTAGTAGACCTCACAGTGAAATGCTGAATACAACAGGTGTAGTAGACCTCACAGTGAAATGCTGAATACAACAGGTGTAGTAGACCTCACAGTGAAATGCTGAATACACAGGTGTAGTAGACCTCACAGTGAAATGCTGAATACAACAGGTGTAGTAGACCTCACAGTGAAATGCTGAATACAACAGGTGTGTAGACCTCACAGTGAAATGCTGAATACAACAGGTGTAGACCTCACAGTGAAATGCTGAATACAACAGGTGTAGTAGACCTCACAGTGAAATGCTGAATACAACAGGTGTAGTAGACCTCACAGTGAAATGCTGAATACAACAGGTGTAGTAGACCTCACAGTGAAATGCTGAATACAACAGGTGTAGTAGACCTCACAGTGAAATGCTGAATACAACAGGTGTAGTAGACCTCACAGTGAAATGCTGAATACAACAGGTGTAGTAGACCTCACAGTGAAATGCTGAATACAACAGGTGTAGTAGACCTCACAGTGAAATGCTGAATACAACAGGTGTAGTAGACCTCACAGTGAAATGCTGAATACAACAGGTGTAGTAGACCTCACAGTGAAATGCTGAATACAACAGGTGTAGTAGACCTGAATACAGTGAAATGAAATGAATACAACAGGTGTAGTAGACCTCACAGTGAAATGCTGAATACAACAGGTGTAGTAGACCTCAGTGAAATGCTGAATACAACAGGTGTAGTAGACCTCACAGTGAAATGCTGAATACAACAGGTGTAGTAGACCTCACAGTGAAATGCTGAATACAACAGGTGTAGTAGACCTCACAGTGAAATGCTGAATACAACAGGTGTAGTAGACCTCACAGTGAAATGCTGAATACAACAGGTGTAGTAGACCTCACAGTGAAATGCTGAATACAACAGGTGTAGTAGACCTCACAGTGAAATGCTGAATACAACAGGTGTAGTAGACCTCACAGTGAAATGCTGAATACAACAGTGGTGTAGACCTCACAGTGAAATGCTGAATACACAGGTGTAGTAGACCTCACAGTGAAATGCTGAATACAACAGGTGTAGTAGACCTCACAGTGAAATGCTGAATACAACAGGTGTAGTAGACCCTCACAGTGAAATGCTGAATACAGGTGTAGTAGACCTCACAGTGAAATGCTGAATACAACAGGTGTAGTAGACCTCACAGTGAAATGCTGAATACAACAGGTGTAGTAGACCTCACAGTGAAATGCTGAATACAACAGGTGTAGTAGACCTCACAGTGAAATGCTGAATACAGCAGGTGTAGTAGACCTCACAGTGAAATGCTGAATACAACAGGTGTAGACCTCACAGTGAAATGCTGAATACAACAGGTGTAGTAGACCTCACAGTGAAATGCTGAATACAACAGGTGTAGTAGACCTTCACAGTGAAATGCTGAATACAACAGGTGTAGTAGACCTCACAGTGAAATGCTGAATACAACAGGTGTAGTAGTCACAGTAGACCTCACAGTGAAATGCGAATACAACAGGTGTAGTAGACCTGAAACAGTGAAATGCTGAATACAACAGGTGTAGTAGACCTCACAGTGAAATGCTGAATACAACAGGTGTAGTAGACCTCACAGTGAAATGCTGAATACAACAGGTGTAGTAGACCTCACAGTGAAATGCTGAATACAACAGGTGTAGTAGACCTCACAGTGAAATGCTGAATACAACAGGTGTAGTAGACCTCACAGTGAAATGCTGAATACAACAGGTGTAGTAGACCTCACAGTGAAATGCTGAATACAACAGGTGTAGTAGACCTCACAGTGAAATGCTGAATACAACAGGTGTAGTAGACCTCACAGTGAAATGCTGAATACAACAGGTGTAGTAGACCTCACAGTGAAATGCTGAATACAACAGGTGTAGTAGACCTCACAGTGAAATGCTGAATACAACAGGTGTAGTAGACCTCACAGTGAAATGCTGACCTACAGTGAAATGCTGAATACAACAGGTGTAGACCTCACAGTGAAATGCTGAATACAACAGGTACACAGGTTTAGTAGACCTCACAGTGAAATGCTGAATACAACAGGTGTAGTAGACCTCACAGTGAAATGCTGAATACAACAGGTGTAGTAGACCTTCAGTGAAATGCTGAATACAACAGGTGTAGTAGACCTCACAGTGAAATGCTGAATACAACAGGTGTAGTAGACCTCACAGTGAAATGCTGAATACAACAGGTGTAGTAGACCTCACAGTGAAATGCTGAATACAACAGGTGTAGTAGACCTCACAGTGAAATGCTGAATACAACAGGTGTAGTAGACCTCACAGTGAAATGCTGAATACAACAGGTGTAGTAGACCTCACAGTGTGTAGGTGTAGACCTCACAGTGAAATGCTGAATACAACAGGTGTAGTAGACCTCACAGTGAAATGCTGAATACAACAGGTGTAGTAGACCTCACAGTGAAATGCTGAATACAACAGGTGTAGTAGACCTCACAGTGAAATGCTGAATACAACAGGTGTAGTAGACCTCACAGTGAAATGCTGAATACAACAGGTGTAGTAGACCTCACAGTGAAATGCTGAATACAACAGGTGTAGTAGACCTCACAGTGAAAATGCTGAATACAACAGGTGTAGTAGACCTCACAGTGAAATGCTGAATACAACAGGTGTAGTAGACCTCACAGTGAAATGCTGAATACAACAGGTGTAGTAGACCTCACAGTGAAATGCTGAATACAACAGGTGTAGTAGACCTCACAGTGAAATGCTGAATACAACAGGTGTAGTAGACCTCACAGTGAAATGCTGAATACAACAGGTGTAGTAGACCTGAATACAGTGAAATGCTGAATACAACAGGTGTAGTAGACCTTACAGTGAAATGCTGAATACAACAGGTGTAGTAGACCTCACAGTGAAATGCTGAATACAACAGGTGTAGTAGACCTCACAGTGAAATGCTGAATACAACAGGTGTAGTAGACCTCACAGTGAAATGCTGAATACAACAGGTGTAGTAGACCTCACAGTGAAATGCTGAATACAACAGGTGTAGTAGACCTCACAGTGAAATGCTGAATACAACAGGTGTAGTAGACCTCACAGTGAAATGCTGAATACAACAGGTGTAGTAGACCTCACAGTGAAAGTGAAATCACAGTGAAATGCTGAATACAACAGGTGTAGTAGACCTCACAGTGAAATGCTGAATACAACAGGTGTAGTAGACCTCACAGTGAAATGCTGAATACAACAGGTGTGTCACAGTGTAGTGTAGTAGACCTCACAGTGAAATGCTGAATACAACAGGTGTAGTAGACCTCACAGTGAAATGCTGAATACAACAGGTGTAGTAGACCTCACAGTGAAATGCTGAATACAACAGGTGTAGTAGACCTCACAGTGAAATGCTGAATACAACAGGTGTAGTAGACCTCACAGTGAAATGCTGAATACAACAGGTGTAGTAGACCTCACAGTGAAATGCTGAATACAACAGGTGTAGTAGACCTCACAGTGAAATGCTGAATACAACAGGTGTAGTAGACCTCACAGTGAAATGCTGAATACAACAGGTGTAGTAGACCTTACAGTGAAATGCTGAATACAACAGGTGTAGTAGACCTTACAGTGAAATGCTGAATACAACAGGTGTAGTAGACTCACAGTGAAATGTAGTAGCTGAAATGCTGAATACAACAGGTGTAGTAGACCTCACAGTGAAATGCTGAATACAACAGGTGTAGTAGAACAGTGAAATGCTGAATACAACAGGTGTAGTAGACCTCACAGTGAAATGCTGAATACAACAGGTGTAGTAGACCTCACAGTGAAATGCTGAATACAACAGGTGTAGTAGACCTCACAGTGAAATGCTGAATACAACAGGTGTAGTAGACCTCACAGTGAAATGCTGAATACAACAGGTGTAGTAGACCTCACAGTGAAATGCTGAATACAACAGGTGTAGTAGACCTCACAGTGAAATGCTGAATACAACAGGTGTAGTAGACCTCACAGTGAATACAAATAGTAGACCTGAATACAACAGGTGTAGTAGACCTCACAGTGAAATGCTGAATACAACAGGTGTAGTAGACCTCACAGTGAAATGCTGAATACAACAGGTGTAGTAGACCTCACAGTGAAATGCTGAATACAACAGGTGTAGTAGACCTCACAGTGAAATGCTGAATACAACAGGTGTAGTAGACCTTACAGTGAAATGCTGAATACAACAGGTGTAGTAGACCTCACAGTGAAATGCTGAATACAGGTGGTGTGAAAGTAGACCTCACAGTGAAATGCTGAATACAACAGGTGTAGTAGACCTCACAGTGAAATGCTGAATACAACAGGTGTAGTAGACCTCACAGTGAAATGCTGAATACAACAGGTGTAGTAGACCTCACAGTGAAATGCTGAATACAACAGGTGTAGTAGACCTCACAGTGAAATGCTGAATACAACAGGTGTAGTAGACCTCACAGTGAAATGCTGAATACAACAGGTGTAGTAGACCTCACAGTGAAATGCTGAATACAACAGGTGTAGTAGACCTCACAGTGAAATGCTGAATACAACAGGTGTAGTAGACCTCACAGTGAAATGCTGAATACAACAGGTGTAGTAGACCTTACAGTGAAATGCTGAATACAACAGGTGTAGTAGACCTCACAGTGAATGCTGAATACAACAGGTGTAGTAGACCTCACAGTGAAATGCTGAATACAGCAGGTGTAGTAGACCTCACAGTGAAATGCTGAATACAACAGGTGTAGTAGACCTCACAGTGAAATGCTGAATACAACAGGTGTAGTAGACCTCACAGTGAAATGCTGAATACAACAGGTGTAGTAGACCTCACAGTGAAATGCTGAATACAACAGGTGTAGTAGTGTGAAATGTAGACCTAGTAGACCTACAGTGAAATGCTGAATACAACAGGTGTAGTAGACCTCACAGTGAAATGCTGAATACAACAGGTGTAGTAGACCTCACAGTGAAATGCTGAATACAACAGGTGTAGTAGACCTTACAGTGAAATGCTGAATACAACAGGTGTAGTAGACCTTACAGTGAAATGCTGAATACAACAGGTGTAGTAGACCAGTGACAGTGAAATGCTGAATACAACAGGTGTAGTAGACCTCACAGTGAAATGCTGAATACAACAGGTGTAGTAGACCTCACAGTGAAATGCTGAATACAACAGGTGTAGTAGACCTCACAGTGAAATGCTGAATACAACAGGTGTAGTAGACCTACACAGTGAAATGCTGAATACAACAGGTGTAGTAGACCTCACAGTGAAATGCTGAATACAACAGGTGTAGTAGACCTCACAGTGAAATGCTGAATACAACAGGTGTAGTAGACCTCACAGTGAAATGCTGAATACAACAGGTGTAGTAGACCTCACAGTGAAATGCTGAATACAACAGGTGTAGTAGACCTCACAGTGAAATGCTGAATACAACAGGTGTAGTAGACCTCACAGTAGACCTAGACCTACAGTGAAATGCTGAATACAACAGGTGTAGTAGACCTCACAGTGAAATGCTGAATACAACAGGTGTAGTAGACCTCACAGTGAAATGCTGAATACAACAGGTGTAGTAGACCTCACAGTGAAATGCTGAATACAACAGGTGTAGTAGACCTCACAGTGAAATGCTGAATACAACAGGTGTAGTAGACCTCACAGTGAAATGCTGAATACAACAGGTGTAGTAGACCAGGTGTAGTTACAGTGAAATGCTGAATACAACAGGTGTAGTAGACCTCACAGTGAAATGCTGAATACAACAGGTGTAGTAGACCTCACAGTGAAATGCTGAATACAACAGGTGTAGTAGACCTCACAGTGAAATGCTGAATACAACAGGTGTAGTAGACCTCACAGTGAAATGCTGAATACAACAGGTGTAGTAGACCTCACAGTGAAATGCTGAATACAACAGGTGTAGTAGACCTCACAGTGAAATGCTGAATACAACAGGTGTAGTAGACCTCACAGTGAAATGCTGAATACAACAGGTGTAGTAGACCTCACAGTGAAATGCTGAATACAACAGGTGTAGTAGACCTCACAGTGAAATGCTGAATACAACAGGTGTAGTAGACCTCACAGTGAAATGCTGAATACAACAGGTGTAGTAGACCTCACAGTGAAATGCTGAATACAACAGGTGTAGTAGACCTCACAGTGAAATGCTGAATACAACAGGTGTAGTAGACCTCACAGTGAAATGCTGAATACAACAGGTGTAGTAGACCTCACAGTGAAATGCTGAATACAACAGGTGTAGTAGACCTCACAGTGAAATGCTGAATACAACAGGTGTAGTAGACCTCACAGTGAAATGCTGAATACAACAGGTGTAGTAGACCTCACAGTGAAATGCTGAATACAACAGGTGTAGTAGACCTCACAGTGAAATGCTGAATACAACAGTAGACCTCACAGTGTGTGTAGACCTCACAGTGAAATGCTGAATACAACAGGTGTAGTAGACCTCACAGTGAAATGCTGAATACAACAGGTGTAGTAGACCTCACAGTGAAATGCTGAATACAACAGGTGTAGTAGACCTCACAGTGAAATGCTGAATACAACAGGTGTAGTAGACCTCACAGTGAAATGCTGAATACAACAGGTGTAGTAGACCTCACAGTGAAATGCTGAATACAACAGGTGTAGTAGACCTCACAGTGAAATGCTGAATACAACAGGTGTAGTAGACCTCACAGTGAAATGCTGAATACAACAGTGAAATGCTGAATGTAGTAGACCTCACAGTGAAATGCTGAATACAACAGGTGTAGTAGACCTTACAGTGAAATGCTGAATACAACAGGTGTAGTAGACCTTACAGTGAAATGCTGAATACAACAGGTGTAGTAGACCTTCACAGTGAAATGCTGAATACAACAGGTGTAGTAGACCTCACAGTGAAATGCTGAATACAACAGGTGTAGTAGACCTCACAGTGAAATGCTGAATACAACAGGTGTAGTAGACCTCACAGTGAAATGCTGAATACAACAGGTGTAGTAGACCTTACAGTGAAATGCTGAATACAGCAGGTGTAGTAGACCTCACAGTGAAATGCTGAATACAACAGGTGTAGTAGACCTCACAGTGAAATGCTGAATACAGCAGGTGTGTAGACCTCACAGTGAAATGCTGAATACAACAGGTGTAGTAGACCTCACAGTGAAATGCTGAATACAGGTGTAGTAGAACAGGTGAATAGTAGACCTTACAGTGAAATGCTGAATACAACAGGTGTAGTAGACCTCACAGTGAAATGCTGAATACAACAGGTGTAGTAGACCTTACAGTGAAATGCTGAATACAACAGGTGTAGTAGACCTCACAGTGAAATGCTGAATACAACAGGTGTAGTAGACCTCACAGTGAAATGCTGAATACAGCAGGTGTAGACCAGGCCAGTCCCTTAGCTTTTTACCAAAACAGAGACGGGGACGCCGTTGTTATGGTTTCACCTGTGGATTTGCCCTTTAAACAACTTCATATTATCAAGATATCAACATATCACCAACAAAAAGGTAAACAATAGGCCTACAGCAAATGCAGCATATTGCATTCATTTTACACATGTAAATAGCTCTGTTCAGTAGTGCTCAAAGCAGGCCATTCCATGAGCGCAGCATTTATTTTCACCTTGAATCAATGAGCCCAATCAGTCCTCCATGACAACAAAATCATGAACAGGTAGGGCTGGCTAATTAGTCCTTAGTTTTGGGGTTATGCTCAGGTAAAACAATTTGGCTAATCTATTCTTCCATATTTCCAAGTCCTATTCTTGAAGATCAAGGGGTATAACATTTATTGGAATGACTGGAATTCTGATGTAAAGATATGTAAAGATATAATCATATTATATGTAGTAGAAAGCGATGGGTTAGTAGAAGCCTACATAACCAACCCATAACTTAACATGTAACATCCATATATGGCCAGCTATGTAAACTTTAACATGGATTTATCCTGCAATAGATGTCGTTCAATTTGTAACATGCATTTTGTCTTCTTCTAATGCCTCTTAAGGGGAAAGTAATCTAAAAGTAACTGAATGTAATCAGATTACATTACTGAGTTTGGGTAATCCAAAAGTTACGTTACTGATTACAATTTTGGACAGGTAACTAGTAACTGTAACGGATTACATTTGGAAAGTAACCTACCCAAGCCTGTTGGTCATATACCACAAGCCCCCCAGGTGCCTTTACTGCTGTTATAAAATGGTCACCAACGTAACTAAAGCAGTAACAATACATGTTTTGTCACACCCATCATACTTTCAGCCAATCAGCATTCAGGGCTTGAACCACCCAGTTTATAATAGATAATATACTCTTTTGGATAAAACTACCAGGTAACAATGACAGCAGTCCTCCATCATTACATCCCCAGGGGTAACTGGCCTTGCTTCTATAAAACCTCACCACTGATTTTCCCCTGAGTGTGTGTGTTTGTGTTTGTGTTTGTGTGTGTGTGTGTGTGTGTGTGTGCGCGCGTGCGTGCGTGCTTGAGGCCCATTCAAAAAAGATGCACCCCACATTTCACAGGGTAGCCTCACCACAGATGTTTCCTTGGCAACCCCACTAGGTCATCCAATGAGAAGAGGGGGCTGGGCAAGGAGGGAGAGGAGGGGGAGGCAGGAGGGGGCGCTGACACAGAGAATCTGAGAGACCTGATTGGAGTTGGACTGGTGCAGTGAAACACACACACACACATACACACACACACACACCTTCAAAGCATGCACATTTCAACTTTCAGAGCTGTTTTGTAGCAATGTGGTGCCTGCCTGTATTTCCTTAAATATTTAATTAACAATACATGCCATTGAAAAATCGGAATATTTCTTGACATCATTTTTGTCAGTAGGTACCCAAAAGAATATAGAGGTCTATAGAGGTATATAGAGGTCTATAGAGCCTGTCTGTATTCCAGATTTCTGGAACTCTTAGCTTACCTGTGTAATATTGACATAAGCTCAGAACCACCTGTTTTTTCCAAACATGATCCTGTTTAATCAGTTGCTGTGCTGATGTCAATGGATGGTTCATTACCTCTGTCAAATGAATGTGTAGCTTAGAGTTATCTTTGCACTTCTATTTATTTGGGGACGCCACTATAATACACATTTACAATAGGCCTATGTCTAAAAAGACACAGCCAAATGATATATAAACTGAGTATACTACACATTAAGAATGCTTTTTCCATGACACAGTAGACTGACCAGGTAAAATCTATGATCCCTTATTAATGTCAGTTGTTAAATCCACTTCAATCAGTGTAGATGAAGGGGAGGAGACCGGTTAAAGAAAGATTTTTAAGCCTTGAGACATGGATTGTGTATACTGTATGTGCAATTCAGAGAGAGAATGGGAAAGACTATATCTATTTTATTTATTCAACTGGGCAGGTCAGTTAAGAACAAATTTTTATTTTCAATGACGGCCTAGGAACAGTGGGTTAACTGCCTTGTTCAGGGGCAGAACGACAGATTTTTACCTTGTCAGCTCAGGGATTCAATCTTGAAAGCTAATCGGTTACAAGTCCAACACTCGAACCACTAGGCTACCTGCCGCCCCATATGCCTTTGAACTGGGTATGGTAGTAGGTACCAAGCACACCTGTGCTTGTCAAGAACTTTAACGCTGCTGGGGTTTTCACTCTCAACAGTTTCCTGTATGTATCAAGAATTATTCACCATCCAGCCAACTAGACACAGCTGTGGGAGGCATTGGAGTCAACGTGGGCCATGCCCCAACAAATTGAAGCTGCTCTGAGGGCAAACCTGTGGGTGCAACTCAATATAAGGAAGGTGTTCCTTACGTTTGGTTTACTCAGTGTAAATATGAAAACAGATGGGAGTACTCAGATCTGGAACAGACTATACAGTACATACTGTATGTGCTGCTGATAGTGTGCGATTTACTGCGTGCATATTAATAAGTGTACGTTATTTGTCAGATGCACGTGGGCCAGCTTGAAACATTTCTTAGCTTCTCAAATGACACAAAGCGGAGCCTGAAAATGATGCACTTTTACAACCTGCGCAATTTATCTTGCGCATTTGTACCGTAGGGATGGCGTGCTTCTGACGGATGACGGCAAATACCTCTTCCTTGAGAGTTTGAGCGTGTACCTGTGCGTGCCGGTGTGTGTCAGGAAAGGTAGAGGGTGTCAAAAATTGTGTAAGAAAGAGAATGGTCAAAATATCCGGACAGTCTGGTTATGGCGTTCGTTTCAAAATGTTTTCATTCATTCACTCAATGCTGATTGAATGATTATTTCTCCTGCTTGGTTAAAATAAACTAAAACAGTTGATGTGTTGAAAACTGTTACATTTTATCACATAGCTAACCAAGTTAGCATGGCAGTTTATTTTGACTGCGCACAGATCGCACAAGCAATGATCATTATTATGTCATTTTTGCTTTACTTTGCTTTGTGTGCAAACTTCACCCGTGCTACTTCTAACTTGTGGATAATGACGTCAGTTTTTTGGGGACACATTGAAAAGTAACTTAACACTGTTGATCAGTCAGCACAAGTTTGGATTAAAATGACAATAAGAAAATTGCATTGCCATAAGAGGGAGCATACTGAGTTAATGCGTAATGTAAGGGCTAGAATTTGCTCGGGATCTTCAAGCACACACTAGAGCAATTACATAACATTGGTACAACCCTTCAGACAGTAGTAATAAAATAGATTTCTGTACATAATAATATTTTTTGGGGGGACAGTTTCAGCTCATATAAGACTGTAATGTACCCAGTGTGTCTGGGGAGTAGACTCAGAGACAGTCTGAATACAGGACAAGATCGCCCTCTAGTCGTTCTAAAATGATACTGCTGGTTCTGAGCACATGGATGACAAAATCAATGGCTGTATATGAATGGACAACGCCATCGGTCACATGACCACACATATTAATGTGGTTATTACCTGTAGTTGGGTAGCAGGCCTAGCTGATGTTGGTGATAACTTTACTGTAGGTCAGTGTGGTGTCAGTATTGAAGGATCCTACAATTCCATCCGTCAACCCAGCAGAAAATGCCACTGTTGTAACGAAATCTCACAAGGAGGGTCACGCACCCTCCAAACTAAGATTTACAGATTTGTTTTTGATAGCGCCTCCCTCAAGCTATGAAGGATGAAGGAGCAGATGTTCCCTGTGCACGCAGCAATGGGACGGGGGGGAGGGGCTTTCTTGGGCCAAAAAACATGAGGAATGGACATTAGACCGGTGGAAATCTGTCCCTTGGTCTGATGAGTCCAAATGTGAGATTTTTGGTTTCCAACCGCTGTGTCTTTGTGAGACGCAGAGTAGATGAATGGATGATTGATCTCCGCTTGTGTGGTTCCCACCCTGAAGCATGGAGAAAGTGTGATGGTGTGGGGGTGCTTTACTAGTGACACTGTCTCTGATATATTACAGAGTTCAAAGGCACACCTAACCAGCATGGCTACCACAGCATTCTGCACAAATACACCATCCCATCTGGTTTGCGCTTAGTTGGACTATCATTTGTTTTTCAACAGGACAATGACCCAAAATACACCTCCAGGCTGTGTGAGGGCTATTTGACCAAGAAGGAGAGTGATGGAGTGCTGCATCAGATGACCTGGCCTTCACAATCGCCGTCCTCAACCAAATTGAGATGGTTTTGGATGAGTTGGACCGCAAAGTGGAGGAAAAGCAGCCAACAAATGCCCAGCATATGTGGGAACTCCTTCAAGACTGTTGGAAAAGCATTCCAAGTGAAGCTGGTTGAGAGAATGCCAAGCGTGTGCAAAGCTGTCATCAAGACAAAGGTTGGCTACTTTGAAGAATCTAAAATATATTTAGATGTGTTTAACAATTTTTTGGTTACTACATGATTCCATATGTGTTATTTATAGTTTGAATCAGTAGGTATGTCCAAACTTTTGACTGGTACTGTAAGTATTCAGACCCTTTGCAATGAGACTCTAAATTGAGCTCAGGTGCATCCTGTTTACATTGATCATTCTTGGGATGTTTCGACAACTTGACTGGAGTCCACCTGTGGTAAATTCTATTGATTGGATGTGATTTGGAACGGCACACACCTGTCAAATCAAATCAAATTGTAATTGTCACATACATATGGTTAGCAGATGTTAATGCTAGTGTAGCGAAATGCTTGTGCTTCTAGTTCCGACCATGCAGTAATAACCAACGAGTAATCTAACCTAACAATTTCACAACAACTACCTTATACACACAAGTGTAAAGGAACGAATAAGAATATGTACATAAAAAATATATGAATGAGTGTTGGCCGAACGGCATAGGCAAGATGCAGTAGATGGTATAGAGTACAGTATATACATATGATATGAGTAATGTAGGGTATGTAAACATTATATTAAGTGGCATTGTTTAAACTGGCTAGTGATACATTTATTACATCAAGATGCAATAGATGGTATAGAGTACAGTATATACATACTATATGAGATGAGTAATGTAGGGTATGTAAACATTATATAAAGTCGCATTGTTTAAAGTGTCTAGTGATACATTTATTACATCAATTTTTCCATTATTAAAGTCGCTAGAGTTGAGTCATGTTGGCAGCAGCCACTCAATGTTAGTGATGGCTGTTTAACAGTCTGATGGTCTTGAGATAGAAGCTGTTTTTCAGTCTCTCGGGCCCTGCTTTGATGCACCTGTATGGACCTCGCCTTCTGGATGATAGCGGG
Organism: Oncorhynchus tshawytscha; assembly: GCF_018296145.1. Taxonomy (NCBI): domain Eukaryota; kingdom Metazoa; phylum Chordata; class Actinopteri; order Salmoniformes; family Salmonidae; genus Oncorhynchus; species Oncorhynchus tshawytscha. The sequence continues at coordinate 27,737,822 of NC_056457.1, read as the reverse complement.
GTGAACAGGCAGTGGCTCGGATGGTTGTTGTCCTTGATGACCTTTATGGCCTTCCTGTGACATCGGGTATTGTAGGTGCAGGTAGTTTGCCCCCAGTGATGCGTTGCGCAAACCTCACTACCCTCTGGAGAGCCTTACGGTTGTGGGCGGAGCAGTTGCTGTACCAGGCGGTGATACAGCCCGACAGGATGCTCTAGATTGTGCAACTGTAAAAGTTTGTGAGTGTTTTTGGTGACAAGACAAATTTCTTCAGCCTCCTGAGGTTGAAGAGAAGCTGCTGCGCCTTCTTCACAACGCTGTCTGTGTGAGTGGAACATTTCAGGTTGTCCGTGTTGTGTACGCCGAGGAACTTAAAACTTACTACCCTCTCCACTACTGTCCCGTCGATGTGGCTGTTTCCTGAAGTCCATGATCACGATTGTTTTGTTGACATTGAGTGTGAGGTTATTTTCCTCACACCACACTCCGAGGGCCCTCACCTCCTCCCTGTAGGCCGTCTCGTCGTTGTTGGTAATCAAGCCTACCACTGTAGTGTCGTCTGCAAACTTGATGATTGAGTTGGAGGCGTGCATGGCCACGCAGTCATGGGTGAACAGGGAGTACAGGAGAGGGCTCAGAACGCACCCTTGTGGGACCCCAGTGTTGAGAATCAGTGGGGTGGAGATGTTGTTACCTACCCTCACCACCTTGGGGCGGCCAAGTCCAGGACCCAGTTGCACAGGGCGGGGTCGAGACCCAGGTCTCAAGCTTAATGACGAGTTTGGAGGGTACTGTGGTGTTAAGTGCGGAGCTGTAGTCGATGAACAGCATTCTTACATAGGTATTCCTCTTGTCTAGATGGGTTAGGGAAATGTGCAGTGTGATTGCGATTGCGTCGTCTGTGGACCTATTGGGGCGGTAAGCAAATTGGAGTGGGTCTAGGGTGTCAGGTAGGGTGGAGGTGATATGGTCCTTGACTAGTCTCTCAAAGCACTTCTTGATGATGGAAGTGAGTGCTACGGGGCGGTAGTCATTTAGCTCAGTTACCTTAGCTTTCTTGGGAACAGGAACAATGGTGGCCCTCTTGAAGCATGTGGGAACAGCAGACTGGTATAGGGATTGATTGAATATGTCCATAAACACACCAGCCAGCTGGTCTGCGCATGCTCTGTGGATGCGGCTTGGGATGCCGTCTGGGCCTGCAGCCTTGCAAGGGTTAACATGTTTAAATGTTTTACTCACGTTGGCTACAGTGATGGAGTGCCCGCAGGTTTTGGTAGCGGGCCGTGTCAGTGGCACTGTATTGTCCTCAAAGTGAGCAAAGAAGTTGTTTAGTTTGTCTGGGAGCAAGACATCGTGGTCCACGACGGGGCGGGTTTTCCTCTTGTACTCCGTGATTGACTGTAGACACTGCCACATACCTCTCGTGTCTGAGCCATTGAATTGTGACTCTACTTTGTCTCTATACTGACACTTAGCTTGTTTGATTACCTTGCGGAGGGAATAGCTACACTCTTTGTATTTGGTCATGTTTCCGGTCACCTTGCCCTGATTAAAAGCAGTGGTTCGCACTTTCAGTTTTGCGCAAAAGCTGCCATCAATCCACGGTTTCTGGTTGGGGAATGTTTTAATAGACGCTGTGGGTACAACATCACCGATGCATTCGCTCACTTAATCGTATTCATCAATGTTGTTGTTCGACGCTATGCGAAACATAGTCGTGGTCAGCTTTTCCGAAAGGAGTTGTGGTCAGCTTTTCCAAAAGGAAAAGGGGAGGGCCTTATATGCGTAACGGAAGTTAGAATAACAATGCCAGCCCATGTCGCACAACGATATGATGATACAATTTAGGGAGCCTTGCTTTCAGATTAGCCTTTTTAAAATCCCCAGCTACAATAAATGCAACCTCAGGATATGTGGTTTCCAGTTTGCATAGAGTCAAATTAAGTTCTTTGAGGACCGTCGATGTGTTTGCTTGGGGCGAATACACATGACTGTGATTATGATCGAAGAGAATTCTCATGGTTGATAACACGGTTGGCATTTGATTGTGAGGAAGTCAGGTGAACAAATGGACTTGAGTAACCTGTATGTTGTTATGATCACACCACGTCTCATTAATCATAAGTCATACCCTTCTTCTTACCAGAGAGATACTTGTTTCTGTTGGCGCGATGCGTGAAGAAACCAGGTGGCTGCACCGACTCCGATAGCGTGTATCGAGTGAGCCATGTTTCAGTGAAACAAAGAACGTTACGTCTCTGATGTCTCTCTGGAAGGCAACCCTTGATCGGATTTTGTCTACCTTGTTGTCAAGAGACTGGACATTGGCGATTAGTATGCTCAGGAGCGGTGCGCCCGTCTCCGGAGCCTTACCAGAAGACCGCTTCGTCTGCCCCTTCTGCGGCACCGTTGTTTTGGGTCGCTGGCTGGGATCCGATCCATTGTCCTGGGTGGTGGGCCAAACAGAGGATCCGCTTCGGGAAAGTCATATTCCTGGTTGTAATGTTGGTGAGTTGACGTTGCTCTTATATCCAAACCTTCCTCCCGACTGTATGTAATAAAACCTAAGATTTCCTGCGGTAACAAAGTAAGAAATAACACATAAAAAACAAAATACTGCATAGTTTCCTAGGAACGCGAAGCGAGGCGGCCATCTCTGCAGTATATAAGGTCCAAAAGTATATGACGGTGCATGTCAGAGCAAAAACCAAGCCGTGAGGTTGAAGGAATTGTCCGTAGAGCTCCGAGACAGGATTGTGTCGAGAAACAGTTCTGGGGAAGGGTACCAAAACATTTCTGCAGCATTGAAGGTCCCCAAGACCACAGTGGGGTCCATCGTTCTTAAATGGAAGAAGTTTGGAACCACCAAGACTCTTCCTAGAGCTGGCCGCCCAACCAAACTGAGCAGTCGGGGGAGAAGGGCCTTGGTCAGGGAGGTGACCAAGACCCCAATAGTCACTCTGACAGAGCTCCACTGTGGAGATGGGAGAACCTTCCAGAAGGACAACCATCTCTGCAGCCACTCCTCAGTAAAAGACATTTGACAGCCCGATTGGAGTTTGCCAAAAGGCAACTAATGTCAAGCATCACATCTGGAGGAAACCTAGCACCATCCCTACGGTGAAGCATGGTGGTGGCAACATCATGCTGTGGGGATGTTTTTCACCGGGAGGAACTAGGAGACTAGTCAGAATCAACGCAAAGATGAACTGATCAAAGTACAGAGATCCTTATGAAAACCTGCTCCAGAGTGCTCAGGACCTCAGACTGTGGTGAAGGTTCACCTTCCAACAGGACAACGACACTAAGCACACAGCCAAGAATGCGCAGGAATTGTTTCAGGGCAAGTCTTTGAATGTCCTTGAGTGGCCCAGTCAGAGCCCGGACTTGAACCTGATCGAACATTTCTGGAGAGTCCTGAAAATAGCTGTGCAGCGACACTCCCCATCCAACCTGACAAAGCTTGAGAGGATCTGCAGAGAGGAATGGGAGAGACTCCCCAAATACAGGTGTGCCAAGCTTGTAGCATCATACCCAAAAGACTCCAGGCTGTAATCGCTGCCAAAGGTGCTTCAACAAAGTACTGAGTAAAGGGTCTGAATACTTAAGTAAAATGTGATATTTCAGTTTTTATTTTTAATAAATGTTCAAAAATGTCTAAAAAACGTTTTTTGCTTTGTCATTATGGTGTACTGTGTGTAGATTGATGAGAGAACATTGTTTCTCACTGTGTTCCACAGATAAACCGACCATAGAAAAAAATAACAGTAGCCATCTACCGGAGCAGAAGGACCGTCTGTAATCAGCAGCTGAAACCTGGAGAGCGAGTGTTGCTCCAGAGAGATCCAGGTGTCCAGGTTGGTTTAATATCTTTCTATGTATTGTTGTATTCTGCCCAGGGGTTCATTTCCCTAATGTGTCGTAGCTAACAGCAGAACAGCAAAATGCTTTATTTGACAATTGTTGTTTTTCACACACTAACAATTTACTGTCACACATCGAGTTGATCATTTATTTTCATGTGTGGCTGGGTTGTTGAGGAAAACAATGTTAGATACAGGTTGGAGGTTTAGGGGGAAACTCTCCCTGTATATTGATCGAGGGTCAAATAATGAAAAAAAAGACACCTCTCTTTCCAGCTTCTGTCTGTTTGATGAGCAGAAGGATTTGCTGATCCTGGTGTTTTTTGAGAAGATCCCAGACCACCAGCTCACACCCTACCACCACATGAGGAGGCTGGTGAAGAGACGCACCTACCTGAGCTGACCCAGAGCTGGGGAACACACCGGAGTCTTCTGGCACAAACTCTGGGCTGCTCTGGAGGCCAGGGACTGTCCTGCTGTGGATAACCCCATTCTCACCAGAGTGGGGAGAACGTGACATAGACAACTGTCCTGCTGTGGAGAACCCCATCCTCACCAGAGTGGAGAGAACGTGACATAGACAACTGTCCTGCTGTGGAGAACCCCATCCTCACCAGAGTGGAGAGAACGTGACATAGACAACTGTCCTGCTGTGGAGAACCCCATCCTCACCAGAGTGGAGAGAACGTGACATAGACAACTGTCCTGCTGTGGAGAACCCCATCCTCACCAGAGTGGAGAGAACGTGACATAGACAACTGTCCTGCTGTGGAGAACCCCATCCTCACCAGAGTGGAGAGAACGTGACATAGACAACTGTCCTGCTGTGGAGAACCCCATCCTCACCAGAGTGGAGAGAACGTGACATAGACAACTGTCCTGCTGTGGAGAACCCCATCCTCACCAGAGTGGAGAGAACGTGACATAGACAACTGTCCTGCTGTGGAGAACCCCATTCTCACCAGAGTGGAGAGAACCTGACATAGACAACTGTCCTGCTGTGGAGAACCCCATCCTCACCAGAGTGGAGAGAACGTGACATAGACAACTGTCCTGCTGTGGAGAACACCATCCTCACCAGAGTGGAGAGAACGTGACATAGACAACTGTCCTGCTGTGGAGAACCCCATCCTCACCAGAGTGGAGAGAACGTGACATAGACAACTGTCATGCTGTGGAGAACCCCATCCTCACCAGAGTGGAGAGAACGTGACATAGACAACTGTCCTGCTGTGGAGAACCCCACCCTCACCAGAGTGGAGAGAACGTGACATAGACAACTGTCATGCTGTGGAGAACCCCATCCTCACCAGAGTGGAGAGAACGTGACATAGACAACTGTCCTGCTGTGGAGAACCCCATCCTCACCAGAGTGGAGAGAACGTGACATAGACAACTGTCCTGCTGTGGAGAACCCCATCCTCACCAGAGTGGGGAGAACGTGACATAGACAACTGTCCTGCTGTGTTTTGCATTTATATGATATTTTATATATCACATGCTTTACATTTTAGTCAAAAAAAAATCAAAATCAAATTTTATTTGTCACATACACATGGTTAGCAGATGTTAATGCGAGTGTAGCGAAATGCTTGTGCTTCTAGTTCCGACAATGCAGTAATAACGAACAAGTAATCTAACTAACAATTCCAAAAAAAAAACTACTGTCTTATACACAGTGTAAGGGGATAAAGAATATGTACATAAGGATATATGAATGAGTGATGGTACAGAGCAGCATAGGCAAGATACGGTAGATGATATCGAGTACAGTATATACATATGAGATGAGTATGTAAACCAAGTGGCATAGTTAAAGTGGCTAGTGATACATGTATTACATAAGGATGCAGTCGATGATATAGAGTACAGTATCTACGTATGCATATGAGATGAATAATGTAGGGTAAGTAACATTATATAAGGTAGCATTGTTTAAAGTGGCTAGTGATATATTTACATCATTTCCCATCAATTCCCATTATTAAAGTGGCTGGAGTAGAGTCAGTGGCATTGACAGTGTGTTGGCAGTAGCCACTCAATGTTAGTGGTGGCTGTTTAACAGTCTGATGGCCTTGAGATAGAAGCTGTTTTTCAGTCTCTCGGTCCGAGCTTTGATGCACCTGTACTGACCTCGCCTTCTGGATGACAGCGGGGTGAACAGGCAGTGGCTCGGGTGGTTGATGTCCTTGATGATCTTTATGGCCTTCCTGTAGCATCGGGTGGTGTAGGTGTCCTGGAGGGCAGGTAGTTTGCCCCCGGTGATGCGTTGTGCAGACCTCACTACCCTCTGGAGAGCCTTACGGTTGAGGACGGTGCAGTTGCCATACCAGGCGGTGATACAGCCCGCCAGGATGCTCTCGATTGTGCATCTGTAGAAGTTTGGTCATTTAGCAAATGCTCTTATAGAGGGCGACTTACATGATTGAATAACATTGACCAATGCTAATATTTAATTAGTCTAATGAGCTTGTTTTTTTACATGCAATTATTTATATTAACCTTTGTTAACTCTTGGCTGTTGTATTTAGCTTTATGAGAAAAAAAAACATTCTCTTTGAAATAAACTGTATTGATCATGAGGGGAGACAGAGCTGGTTTCAAGCACAGGAGGAGACAGAGAGCTGGTTTCAAGCACAGGAGGAGACAGAGCTGGTTTCAAGCACAGGAGGAGACAGAGCTGGTTTCAAGCACAGGAGGAGACAGAGCTGGTTTCAAGCACAGGAGGAGACAGAGAGCTGGTTTCAAGCACAGGAGGAGACATAGAGCTGGTTTCACGCACAGGAAGAGACAGAGCTGGTTTCAAGCACAGGGCGCAGCAGGTGTTTATAGCAAAGGACCACAGGAGGAGGCAGAAGGTCATACACAGGCAGTGTAGGGTCATACACAGGCGGTGTAAGGTCATACACAGGCGGTGTAGGGGCAACAGTACAGGCAGGGAAAAGGCTAGTAACATAGTCCAGGAGATCGGGCAAAAGGTAGATAGTGTTTGCCTGCCTCACTATCACACACAGGAAGAGTAAATCACAGGCCAACCAGAGCTCCGAAAGAAGTGTCACAAACAAACAATACCTCACGGTGATGGGGGGGGGGCAAAGAACTGAACTAAATAGAGTGCGATGATGACATGCAGATGCGTGAACAGGTGATTGGCATCTGGAGAGTGAGCTGCGTTCAGGGGAACTATGTGTTTGAGAGTGAGTTGGAAAGTGAGCTGCATTCAGGGGATTTACAGGTATGTGTTTGAGAGTGAGTTGGGGAAAGTGGGCTGGAAAGTGAGCTGGGAAGTGAGCTGTGCTCAGGGGAACTATGTGTTTGAGAGTGAGTTGGAAGCAGACGTTACTTAAACAGCTCTTTATCAATATGGCATTAAGTAGACTTTGTGCAATGTGTATTTTTCCTTGTCAGGTTGATAAAAATAACACTTGCATTATATATTGGAGCATCAGTGTGTTCCTAGTCTTAATATTAATTCATAAACAGATAAATTAACAGACACGTTTCATTGGCGTGAAACACAAGCACGAAGCCGCACTATTGCAGGAAGTAGGACACGCTTTACAGAGCAGCCTATTTTGACTTTGGTGCAAGATAATGAGAGCTCCTAGTCCACAGCAAAGCCCCAAACCATATGGGTTTAAAATCACCCTTACATCAATAGACAATGATAGCTCCTCGACTACAGAACAGCTCCAAACCGTATGGATTTACAATCACCCTGACGTCATTAGTACTAAACCAATTGGAGGGTTTAAATCCCCCTGACGTCATTAGTACTAAACCAATTGGAGGGTTTAAATCCCCCTGATGTCATTAGTACTAAACCAATTGGAGGGTTTAAATCCCCCTGATGTCATAAGTACTAAACCAATTGGAGGGTTTAAATCCCCCTGATGTCATTAGTACTAAACCAATAGGAGGGTTTAAATCCCCCTGACGTCATTAGTACTAAACCAATTGGAGGGTTTAAATCCCCCTGACGTCATTAGTACTAAACCAATTGGAGGGTTTAAATAAGCCTTTCATCATTAGTATTAAACCAATTGGAGGGTTTAAATCCCCTATGTGTCTTATCTATGTGGGGTGGCCAGTCCTCTTCTGGCTGTGCCGGGTGGAGATTATAACAGAACATGGCCAAGATGTTCAAATGTGTAACTAATGTAACTAATGTAACTACTCTGTAACTAATGACTGTATCCCAGTAAACACCCCTACATTAACCCTTTCATCTCTGTAACTAATGACTATCACCAATAAACACCCCTACATTAACCCTTTCATCTCTGTAACTAATGACTGTATCACCAATAAACACCCCTACATTAACCCTTTCATCTCTGTAACTAATGACTGTATCACCAATAAACACCCCTACATTAACCCTTTCATCTCTCTAACTAATGACTATCACCAATCAACAACACTACATTAACCCTTTCATCTCTCTAACTAATGACTGTATCACCAATAAACACCCCTACATTAACCCTTTCATCTCTCTAACTAATGACTATCACCAATAAACACCCCTACATTAACCCTTTCATCTCTGTACCTAATGACTATCACCAATCAACAACACTATAATTAACCCTTTCATCTCTCTAACTAATGACTATCACCAATAAACACCCCTACATTAACCCTTTCATCTCTGTACCTAATGACTATCACCAATCAACAACACTATAATTAACCCACCAGGATAACACTAAATAACATTCCTTTATCCAGTATGGAACTCAAACAAATATACAGGAGATTTAGGAGTCCTGATTTCACTTTGTTGCCAACATGTTTCCCAGGGTTGGTCTATGAGCAACAGAAATATAATATTTCCATGATTGTGAAATATGAAATAGGAATGTGGAATCAATCCCTAAGAACAATATGTTCAGACAGTGAAGGGCAGTGTGTGTGTGTGTGTGTGTGTGTGTGTGTGTGTGTGTATGTGTGTGTGTATGTGTGTGTGTGTGTGTGTGTGTGTGTGTGTACATGTGTGCATAATGTTTGCCTGTCTATGAAATGTTTATGGGAGTATTTCTAAGGTTAAACCACTAGGCTTTTGGGGCAATGCCACAATTTCATGGACTGAGATTTAGAGAGTTACTGGTTTTGGGTGCAATGGGAACCTCTCTCCCATGCACATCAACACCCAGTTTCACGTATGTTTAGGGTGTTTAGGGGGCCATGGGAACTCAATGCTGGATGTGTTCAAGGACTATCTTAACATGTCCTTATTATCCATATGGTACATGACCAATGGTTAAATCTATGACAACAAAGAGATTCTCTCACTGTAATATGCACCACAGTGAATTATAGCTTTCCCATGCGAGGATCACAGGAAGCAAGTTTCTATTTCAGTTGTCATTCACCAAACTGTGATTCTAGGATCAAGTCCAATTTAACGTCATTACTTTTCATAATCCATCAGATGTAGGAATGAGAGTCACTGGGGTGGCAGGGTAGCCTAGTGGTTAGAGCGTTGGACTAGTGACTGGAAGGTTGCAAGTTCAAATCCCTGAGCTGACAAGGTACACATCTGTTGTTCTGCCCCTGAACAGGCAGTTAACTGACTGTTCCTATGCTGTCATTGAAAATAAGAATTTGTTATTAACTGACTTGCCTAGTTAAATAAAGGTAAATAAATAATAATAAAGTAATGCAGTTTCTCTGAAGCCCTGCAAGATCAGTAAAAAACAATATACCTGTGTTTGTCTCTCTCTCATTTCTATGCTGATAGTAGCTACACGATGACATTGTGTTGCCTTGCATTTTTGTGTGTACATGTTTTCAGTGCGGCCTGTTGGTCCAGGTGGTACACTGGACTGTTCTATAGTATTACCAACCCAGACTGTTTCTGTTGGTCCAGGTGGTACACTGGACTGTTCTATAGTATTACCAACCCAGACCGTTTCTGTTTGTCCAGTTGGTACACTGGACTGTTCTATAGTATTACCAACCCAGACTGTTTCTGTTGGTCCAGGTTGTATGCTGGACTGTTCTATAGTATTACCAACCCAGACTGTTTCTGTTGGTCCAGGTGGTACACTGGACTGTTCTATAGTATTACCAACCCAGACTGCTTCTGTTGGTCCTGGTTGTACACTGGACTGTTCTATAGTATTACCAACCCAGACCGTTTCTGTTGGTCCAGGTTGTACACTGGACTGTTCTATAGTATTACCAACCCAGACTGTTTCTGTTGGTCCAGGTTGTATGCTGGACTGTTCTATAGTATTACCAACCCAGACTGTTTCTGTTGGTCCAGGTTGTACACTGGACTGTTCTATAGTATTACAAACCCAGACCGTTTCTGTTGGTCCAGGTGGTACACTGGACTGTTCTATAGTATTACCAACCCAGACTGTCTCTGTTGGTCCAGGTTGTACATTGGACTGTTCTATAGTATTACCAACCCAGACCGTTTCTGTTGGTCCAGGTGGTACACTGGACTGTTCTATAGTATTACCAACCCAGACCGTTTCTGTTGGTCCAGGTGGTACACTGGAGTGTTCTATAGTATTACCAACCCAGACTGTTTCTGTTGGTCCAGGTTGTACTCTGGACTGTTCTATAGTATTACCAACCCAGACCGTTTCTGTTGGTCCAGGTTGTATGCTGGACTGTTCTATAGTATTACCAACCCAGACTGTTTCTGTTGGTCCAGGTTGTACTCTGGACTGTTCTATAGTATTACCAACCCAGACCGTTTCTGTTGGTCCAGGTGGTACACTGGACTGTTCTATAGTATTACCAACCCAGACTGTTTCTGTTGGTCCAGGTTGTACATTGGACTGTTCTATAGTATTACCAACCCAGACCGTTTCTGTTGGTCCAGGTTGTACACTGGACTGTTCTATAGTATTACCAACCCAGACTGTTTCTGTTGGTCCAGGTTGTATGCTGGACTGTTCTATAGTATTACCAACCCAGACTGTTTCTGTTGGTCCAGGTTGTACATTGGACTGTTCTATAGTATTACCAACCCAGACTGTTTCTGTTGGTCCAGGTTGTACTCTGGACTGTTCTATAGTATTACCAACCCAGACTGTTTCTGTTGGTCCAGGTTGTACTCTGGACTGTTCTATAGTATTACCAACCCAGACCGTTTCTGTTGGTCCAGGTGGTACACTGGACTGTTCTATAGTATTACCAACCCAGACCGTTTCTGTTGGTCCAGGTGGTACACTGGACTGTTCTATAGTATTACCAACCCAGACTGTTTCTGTTGGTCCAGGTTGTATGCTGGACTGTTCTATAGTATTACCAACCCAGACTGTTTCTGTTGGTCCAGGTGGTACACTGGACTGTTCTATAGTATTACCAACCCAGACTGTTTCTGTTGGTCCAGGTGGTACACTGGACTGTTCTATAGTATTACCAACCCAGACTGTTTCTGTTGGTCCAGGTTGTACGCTGGACTGTTCTATAGTATTACCAACCCAGACTGTTTCTGTTGGTCCAGGTTGTACACTGGACTGTTCTATAGTATTACCAACCCAGACTGTTTCTGTTGGTCCAGGTTGTACATTGGACTGTTCTATAGTATTACCAACCCAGACTGTTTCTGTTGGTCCAGGTTGTACACTGGACTGTTCTATAGTATTACCAACCCAGACTGTTTCTGTTGGTCCAGGTTGTACACTGGACTGTTCTATAGTATTACCAACCCAGACTGTTTCTGTTGGTCCAGGTTGTATGCTGGACTGTTCTATAGTATTACCAACCCAGACTGTTTCTGTTGGTCCAGGTTGTATGCTGGACTGTTCTATAGTATTACCAACCCAGACCGTTTCTGTTGGTCCAGGTTGTACACTGGACTGTTCTATAGTATTACCAACCCAGACTGTTTCTGTTGGTCCAGGTGTACACTGGACTGTTCTATAGTATTACCAACCCAGACTGTTTCTGTTGGTCCAGGTGGTACACTGGACTGTTCTATAGATTACCAACCCAGACTGTTTACCAACCCAGACTGTTTCTGTTGGTCCAGGTTGTACACTGGACTGTTCTATAGTATTACCAACCCAGACCGTTTCTGTTGGTCCAGGTTGTATGCTGGACTGTTCTATAGTATTACCAACCCAGACTGTTTCTGTTGGTCCAGGTTGTACTCTGGACTGTTCTATAGTATTACCAACCCAGACTGTTTCTGTTGGTCCAGGTGGTACACTGGACTGTTCTATAGTATTACCAACCCAGACTGTTTCTGTTGGTCCAGGTGGTACACTGGACTGTTCTATAGTATTACCAACCCAGACTGTTTCTGTTGGTCCAGGTTGTATGCTGGACTGTTCTATAGTATTACCAACCCAGACTGTTTCTATTGGTCCAGGTTGTACTCTGGACTGTTCTATAGTATTACCAACCCAGACCGTTTCTGTTGGTCCAGGTTGTACTCTGGACTGTTCTATAGTATTACCAACCCAGACTGTTTCTGTTGGTCCAGGTTGTACACTGGACTGTTCTATAGTATTACCAACCCAGACTGTTTCTGTTGGTCCAGGTTGTACACTGGACTGTTCTATAGTATTACCAACCCAGACTGTTTCTGTTGGTCCAGACTGGACTGTTTCTGTTGGTCCAGGTGGTACACTGGACTGTTCTATAGTATTACCAACCCAGACTGTTTCTGTTGGTCCAGGTGGTACACTGGACTGTTCTATAGTATTACCAACCCAGACCGTTTCTGTTGGTCCAGGTGGTACACTGGACTGTTCTATAGTATTACCAACCCAGACTGTTTCTGTTGGTCCAGGTGGTACACTGGACTGTTCTATAGTATTACCAACCCAGACTGTTTCTGTTGGTCCAGGTTGTATGCTGGACTGTTCTATAGTATTACCAACCCAGACTGTTTCTGTTGGTCCAGGTTGTACACTGGACTGTTCTATAGTATTACCAACCCAGACTGTTTCTGTTGGTCCAGGTTGTACATTGGACTGTTCTATAGTATTACCAACCCAGACCGTTTCTGTTCTTCCAGGTGGTACACTGGACTGTTCTATAGTATTACCAACCCAGACCGTTTCTGTTGGTCCAGGTTGTACTCTGGACTGTTCTATAGTATTACCAACCCAGACTGTTTCTGTTGGTCCAGGTTGTACATTGGACTGTTCTATAGTATTACCAACCCAGACCGTTTCTGTTCTTCCAGGTGGTACACAGGACTGTTCTATAGTATTACCAACCCAGACCGTTTCTGTTGGTCCAGGTTGTACTCTGGACTGTTCTATAGTATTACCAACCCAGACTGTTTCTGTTGGTCCAGGTTGTATGCTGGACTGTTCTATAGTATTACCAACCCAGACTGTTTCTGTTGGTCCAGGTTGTATGCTGGACTGTTCTATAGTATTACCAACCCAGACTGTTTCTGTTGGTCCAGGTTGTACTCTGGACTGTTCTATAGTATTACCAACCCAGACTGCTTCTGTTGGTCCAGGTTGTACACTGGACTGTTCTATAGTATTACCAACCCAGACTGTTTCTGTTGGTCCAGGTTGTACTCTGGACTGTTCTATAGTATTACCAACCCAGACTGTTTCTGTTGGTCCAGGTTGTACATTGGACTGTTCTATAGTATTACCAACCCAGACTGTTTCTGTTGGTCCAGGTGGTACACTGGACTGTTCTATAGTATTACCAACCCAGACCTGTTTCTGTTGGTCCAGGTTGTATGCTGGACTGTTCTATAGTATTACCAACCCAGACCGTTTCTGTTGTTCCAGGTGGTACACTGGACTGTTCTATAGTATTACCAACCCAGACTGTTTCTGTTGGTCCAGGTGGTACACTGGACTGTTCTATAGTATTACCAACCCAGACCGTTTCTGTTGGTCCAGGTTGTACTCTGGACTGTTCTATAGTATTACCAACCCAGACTGTTTCTGTTGGTCCAGGTTGTACTCTGGACTGTTCTATAGTATTACCAACCCAGACCGTTTCTGTTGGTCCAGGTGGTACACTGGACTGTTCTATAGTATTACCAACCCAGACCGTTTCTGTTGGTCCAGGTGGTACACTGGACTGTTCTATAGTATTACCAACCCAGACTGTTTCTGTTGGTCCAGGTGTGTGCTGGACTGTTCTATAGTATTACCAACCCAGACTGTTTCTGTTGGTCCAGGTGGTACACTGGACTGTTCTATAGTATTACCAACCCAGACTGTTTCTGTTGGTCCAGGTTGTATGCTGGACTGTTCTATAGTATTACCAACCCAGACTGTTTCTGTTGGTCCAGGTTGTATGCTGGACTGTTCTATAGTATTACCAACCCAGACCGTTTCTGTTGGTCCAGGTTGTATGCTGGACTGTTCTATAGTATTACCAACCCAGACTGTTTCTGTTGGTCCAGGTGGTACACTGGACTGTTCTATAGTATTACCAACCCAGACTGTTTCTGTTGGTCCAGGTTGTATGCTGGACTGTTCTATAGTATTACCAACCCAGACCGTTTCTGTTGGTCCAGGTTGTATGCTGGACTGTTCTATAGTATTACCAACCCAGACCGTTTCTGTTGGTCCAGGTTGTACTCTGGACTGTTCTATAGTATTACCAACCCAGACTGTTTCTGTTGGTCCAGGTGGTACACTGGACTGTTCTATAGTATTACCAACCCAGACTGTTTCTGTTGGTCCAGGTTGTACTCTGGACTGTTCTATAGTATTACCAACCCAGACTGTTTCTGTTGGTCCAGGTTGTACTCTGGACTGTTCTATAGTATTACCAACCCAGACCGTTTCTGTTGGTCCAGGTTGTACACTGGACTGTTCTATAGTATTACCAACCCAGACTGTTTCTGTTGGTCCAGGTTGTACTCTGGACTGTTCTATAGTATTACCAACCCAGACCGTTTCTGTTGGTCCAGGTGGTACACTGGACTGTTCTATAGTATTACCAACCCAGACCGTTTCTGTTGGTCCAGGTGGTACACTGGAGTGTTCTATAGTATTACCAACCCAGACTGTTTCTGTTGGTCCAGGTTGTACATTGGACTGTTCTATAGTATTACCAACCCAGACTGTTTCTGTTGGTCCAGGTGGTACACTGGACTGTTCTATAGTATTACCAACCCAGACTGTTTCTGTTGGTCCAGGTGGTACACTGGACTGTTCTATAGTATTACCAACCCAGACTGTTTCTGTTGGTCCAGGTGGTACACTGGACTGTTCTATAGTATTACCAACCCAGACTGTTTCTGTTGGTCCAGGTTGTATGCTGGACTGTTCTATAGTATTACCAACCCAGACTGTTTCTGTTGGTCCAGGTTGTACACTGGACTGTTCTATAGTATTACCAACCCAGACTGTTTCTGTTGGTCCAGGTTGTATGCTGGACTGTTCTATAGTATTACCAACCCAGACTGTTTCTGTTGGTCCAGGTGGTACACTGGACTGTTCTATAGTATTACCAACCCAGACTGTTTCTGTTGGTCCAGGTTGTATACTGGACTGTTCTATAGTATTACCAACCCAGACCGTTTCTGTTGGTCCAGGTGGTACACTGGACTGTTCTATAGTATTACCAACCCAGACCGTTTCTGTTGGTCCAGGTTGTACATTGGACTGTTCTATAGTATTACCAACCCAGACCGTTTCTTTTCAAACCCTCAATAACTGTTGTCCACTAAAGATGATAATCTGGATTTGCCAATGTATTGTCAGTCCAGTATCCAGATGACCTTTCCCCAGAGCTTCCTATACAGTTAATACCTTTCCCCAGAGCTTCCTATACAGTTCATATCTTTCCCCAGAGCTTCCTATACAGTTAATATCTTTCCCCAGAGCTTCCTATACAGTTAATACCTTTCCCCAGAGCTTCCTATACAGTTAATATCTTTCCCCAGAGCTTCCTATACAGTTAATATCTTTCCCTAATGTGTTGAGGAGGCAATTAAGGAAAATGAGATGCTCAATGAAAGACTTTACAGAACTGCTGTATTTGAAGCCCTCCTTCCTTCTGCCCAGTTTCCCTGATGTTGCTACGGCAATTAAGCTGTTTTTACCTGCCCTGTTACTGTCGCTTCTGCAGAGAGATCGATTTCTAAAACTAAAGCTCATGAATAAGTAAGCTCCTCTCATTGCACCAGTGCAGTCGTAGGCTTGACCACAGCATTTTTCACCGAAAACCACTTACTTACAATCAGATAAAAATCAAATGCAAGGCCTGAGGCAGTTTGATCAGTCACGTTCCTGAAGCCCAAGAAACAAACACTTAGCTTCCGGCTACATATGGAATTTAAAAAAGGTTTATGAATGACTTTTGGGAGGCTTACTGTTTTAAATTTTATTTTTTATTTTTACATCGATGACAGGCGCATGGGCCCCCACACACACCGGGGGCTGCTGGGGAGCTCGGTGGTCATTGAGACGTTTTATTGTAGATCTGAAGCTGCATTCTGCTGTTGGACCACTAGAGGATAGTGTTGTATAACAAGTGAAACAGATGAACAGTTACAGTTTTTTTCCCCCAGTTGTTCACACACTAAAATTGGAACTTGAAACGCAATCACCGAAACCTGAAACTCATGTACTAAATCCCTATAGCAAGTCTGCAAAATCGCAAGCACAATTCCTGCTTTATACTCAGTTTTCAATTCTATATCACACTTTTTGCAAAACACTACACACAGTTCTCCACATTAGGCACACCATTCAAAATCATTCAAGCTCTATACACCAATTGGCAACACCCACTCCTCACAGGTGTAAACACTAGTTGCTGAATTGTTCACTTAGAAATCAGAGCTTCAGCACTATAAAAGGCCACAGATGAGCTCTCCTGTTCTGGAGGAAAATGGAAGTCAATGGTGAAGCAAGAGCTGGAGGTGAAGGAGTGAGAGGAAGAGGAGGAAGAGGAGGACGAGGACGAGGAAGGACAGTTGTCTCAGATGATATCAGGGCCACATTGGTTGACCATGTGCTCAACCATGGATTGAGTATGAGGGAGGCTGGGCAGAGAGTTCAGCCCAACCTGAGACGCTACACGGTTGCGTCTGTCATCCGTACATTCAGAAATGAGAACCGGTAAGTTACCTACCATCTACACCATGCTCTTTATGCATGTATACTGTAGTATACTGCAGTCTGACATATCAATAGGTCTATGTTACTCAGTGATTGTTGGCCAATGTTACAGTAATGTTGTTTCATATTGAAAGAAAATGTATTATTTTAGCTTACTGTAACCAATCATATCATATTTATGGATCTTCTGCAGAACTGAGAGACGGCCAGGCCATGGTGGAAGACACAGTTCACACCAGAACAGGAGACCGCTAGTGTGAACATGGTGGTGGTCAACAATACCATTAGACTAGGAGAAATCCAGAACCACATAATTGCAGACAACACAATATTCAATAACAGTCACCAGGTGGGCTTGTCTACATTGGACCGTGTGTTACAACAGGTCTACAGGGAGCCATTTGAGCGAAACTCAGAGAGGGTTAAAGAACAGCGCTATGAATATGTGCAAGTAAGTACTATACTGTGAATGTACTACTATATCAGCAGTATATAGACACATTACCGTGCTGTAATCCAGTGTATTGTGCCTCACCATATTGACTGTTCGAGGTCTATGTCACATCTTGTCTGTTTCAGAGAGTCTTGGAGCTGGATGTCTTGGAGCTGGATGTCTTGGAGCTGGATGACTTGGAGCTGGATGTCTTGGAGCTGGATGTCTTGGAGCTGGATTTCTTGGAGCTGGATGTCCTGGAGCTGGATGTCTTGGAGCTGGATGTCTTGGAGCTGGATGTCCTGGAGCTGGATGTCTTGGAGCTGGATGTCTTGGAGCTGGATGTCTTGGAGCTGGATGTCTTGGAGCTGGATGTCTTGGAGGTGGATGTCTTGGAGCTGGATGTCTTATCTGTTTCAGAGAGTCTTGGAGCTGGATGTCCTGGAGCTGGATGTCTTGGAGCTGGATGTCTTGGAGCTGGATGTCTTGGAGCTGGATGTCTTGGAGCTGGATGTCTTGGAGCTGGATGTCTTGTAGCTGGGTGTCTTGGAGCTGGATGTCTTGGAGCTGGATGTCCTGGAGCTGGATGTCTTGGAGCTGGATGTCTTGGAGCTGGATGTCTTGGAGCTGGATGTCTTGGAGCTGGATGTCTTGGAGCTGGATGTCCTGGAGCTGGATGTCCTGGAGCTGGATGTCTTGGAGCTGGATGTCCTGGAGCTGGATGTCCTGGAGCTGGATGTCTTGGAGCTGGATGTCTTGGAGCTGGATGTCCTGGAGCTGGATGTCCTGGAGCTGGATGTCCTGGAGCTGGATGTCCTGGAGCTGGATGTCTTGGAGCTGGATGTCTTGGAGATGGATGTCTTGGAGCTGGATGTCCTGGAGCTGGATGTCCTGGAGCTGGATGTCCTGGAGCTGGATGTCCTGGAGCTGGATGTCTTGGAGCTGGATGTCTTGGAGCTGGATGTCCTGGAGCTGGATGTCCTGGAGCTGGATGTCTTGGAGCTGGATGTCTTGGAGCTGGATGTCTTGGAGCTGGATGTCTTGGAGCTGGATGTCCTGGAGCTGGATGTCCTGGAGCTGGATGTCCTGGAGCTGGATGTCCTGGAGCTGGATGTCCTGGAGCTGGATGTCTTGGAGCTGGATGTCTTGGAGCTGGATGTCCTGGAGCTGGATGTCCTGGAGCTGGATGTCCTGGAGCTGGATGTCTTGGAGCTGGATGTCTTGGAGCTGGATGTCTTGGAGCTGGATGTCTTGGAGCTGGATGTCTTGGAGCTGGATTTCTTGGAGCTGGATGTCCTGGAGCTGGATGTCTTGGAGCTGGATGTCCTGGAGCTGGATGTCTTGGAGCTGGATGTCCTGGAGCTGGATGTCTTGGAGCTGGATGCCGCTGCAAATCAACACATTTATGTTCACAGTTGATGAGGATGGCTTCAACCAAGCCAAAAGAAGGGGACAGAACATTGTTGGCCACCGTGCCGTTGTGAATGTCCCTTTCTTGTTCTATACCTCCCACTATATTCCCCATATCCTGAAAACTATCCAATAGTTTTTTTCCGGCATGGCAATGGAATGTGTATGACCGCCATCCCCTCGCACTCATGTCTCTTCTCCGGGCAATGGAGGATGCATGTGGTGAAGATGATGTGGGGGCTTTCCGCGGCTGGATCCGTCACTCCAGAAGATTCTTTCCCTGCTGTTTAGCCAGGGATAACATGGCTTGTGATGTAGCTGAGGTGCTGTTTAACCAGGGAGAACATGGCTTGTGATGTAGATGAGGTGCTGTTTAGCCAGGGAGAACATGGCTTGTGATGTAGATGAGGTGCTGTTTAGCCAGGGAGAACATGGCTTGTGATGTAGATGAGGTGCTGTTTAACCAGGGAGAACATGGCTTGTGATGTAGATGAGGTGCTGTTTAGCCAGGGAGAACATGGCTTGTGATGTAGATGAGGTGCTGTTTATCCAGGGAGAACAAGGCTTGTGATGTAGATGAGGTGCTGTGGCCAGACCGAAATAGGAGACAGGATGCAGCCGAATGTATTTTTTCTTACATTTTTCACGTGTTTTTGTCTTTTTTGTGTTTAGAGTTTTAAAAGAATGAGCCTCTTTCATTTTTTATTTTTGTACAGAAAACTCTTTATCTTACTGAATGTTTTTCCTGGTTTTGTCCTGTTGGGTTTGGAACGTGTTACATACAAAACACAAGTGTTCAAATAATACTGCATTTTGGAAATCAATGACAGTGTTTTTGTTACTGTATTGCGTGTGTGTGTTTATTTTGTATATTTGAGTAGGTATACATTACTGTAACAATCCTTTACAACCGGCTACAGTGTAACACTGAACATGCAAAAGGAATAAACCTACTGATGGATCTTCATTAGTGGTGTTTAGTGTTGATCACATCAGTGTTGATTGGTAGACAGATCTATTCATAGTGTTGATCACATCAGTGTTGATTGGTAGACAGATCTATTCATAGTGTTTAGTGTTGATCACATCAGTGTTGATTGGTAGACACATCTATTCATAGTGTTTAGTGTTGATCACATCAGTGTTGGTTGGTAGACAGATCTATTCATAGTGTTTAGTGTTGATCACATCAGTGTTGGTTGGTAGACAGATCTATTCATAGTGTTTAGTGTTGATCACATCAGTGTTGATTGGTAGACAGATCTATTCATAGTGTCGATCACATCAGTGTTGATTGGTAGACACATCTATTCATAGTGTTTAGTGTTGATCACATCAGTGTTGATTGGTAGACACATCTATTCATAGTGTTTAGTGTTGATCACATCAGTGTTGATTGGTAGACACATCTATTCATAGTGTCGATCACATCAGTGTTGATTGGTAGACACATCTATTCATAGTGTCGATCACATCAGTGTTGATTGGTAGACACATCTATTCATAGTGTTTAGTGTTGATCACATCAGTGTTGATTGGTAGACACATCTATTCATAGTGTTTAGTGTTGATCACATCAGCGTTGATTGGTAGACACATCTATTCATAGTGTTGATCACATCAGTGTTGATTGGGAGACAGATCTATTCATAGTGTTTAGTGTTGATCACATCAGTGTGTTGTTGGTTGGTAGACACATCTATTCATAGTGTTTAGTGTTGATCACATCAGTGTATTGGTGGTTGGTAGACAGATCTATTCATAGTGTTTAGTGTTGATCACATCAGTGTATTGGTGGTTGGTAGACACATCTATTCATAGTGTTTAGTGTTGATCACATCAGTGTATTGGTGGTTGGTAGACAGATCTATTCATAGTGTTTAGTGTTGATCACATCAGTGTATTGGTGGTTGGTAGACAGATCTATTCATAGTGTTTAGTGTTGATCACATCAGTGTATTGGTGGTTGGTAGACACATCTATTCATAGTGTTTAGTGTTGATCACATCAGTGTATTGGTGGTTGGTAGACAGATCTATTCATAGTGTTTAGTGTTGATCACATCAGTGTATTGGTGGTTGGTAGACAGATCTATTCATAGTGTTTAGTGTTGATCACATCAGTGTGTTGTTGGTTGGTAGACAGATCTATTCATAGTGTTTAGTGTTGATCACATCAGTGTGTTGTTGGTTGGTAGACAGATCTATTCATAGTGTTTAGTGTTGATCACATCAGTGTGTTGTTGGTTGGTAGACAGATCTATTCATAGTGTTTAGTGTTGATCACATCAGTGTATTGGTGGTTGGTAGACACATCTATTCATAGTGTTTAGTGTTGATCACATCAGTGTATTGGTGGTTGGTAGACACATCTATTCATATGATGAGTGTGTGTCATTTTGATGCAAAAAACCCTAACATTTTGGAAAGAGAGAAAACAGTTCTGAATACAGTGTTTGCTTCTGCAGGGATTTGTAGAGTTTGGTGTTTTGTGTTTTGGGAAAATGGCCCAAAGCAGATGTGTGTAAACAATTGTGGAAAACTGTAATAGTCAAATCTTGTATTTGTCACATGCTTGGTAAACAACAGGTGTAGACTGACAGTGAAATGCTTACTTTACAGGCCTTCCCAACAACGCAGAGAGACAGAGAAATACAAACACAAGGAACAAATTCACAATGAGTAAGGATAGTTTGGTTAAATACACAGAGTACCATTCCATGTGCAGGAGGGGAGTGAGGGGTTGTATATGGGATACTAAGGCAGTAGTGTAGTTGTCTCTCTCTCTCTGCCCGTATTCATCTCTCTTTTCACCCTCCATTCAGACCTCCATGGTAGGCGGGAGAGGCGGGTCATGCCTAAAACCTATGCCCAGGAGAGTGCCTCCTGCCTGGTACTGGTTCACTCAGCCTCCCCTGAGAGGACTATTCACACATCTGACATCCTGTCCAACTCAGGATTGTGTGTGGGTTTGAGAGAGAAATACTGACCCTGTTTAGATGTTCTTTTACCACAAACGTTTTGATAAATTGGTTGCTTTTTAAAGAGAAACCTGATCCAGCAATCGCTGAAAATAACATCTTTAAGAGGAAAGAATGTAACCTTTCCCCCCCTCCTTGACCTACCTCTCTCTCTCACTCACTCACTCACACTCACTCTCTCTCTCTCTCACTCACTCACACTCTCTCTCTCACTCACACACTCTCACTCTCACTCACTCTCTCTCTCTCTCTCTCACTCTCTCTCTCTCTCTACCTCTCTCTACCTCTCTCACACTCTCTCTCACACTCTCTCTCTCACTCCCTCTCTCACTCTCTCTCTCTCACTCTCCCCCTCTCTCTCTCTCTCTCTCTCTCTCTCTCTCCTCTCCCCCTCTCTCTCTCTCTCTCACTCTCTCACTCTCTCTCTCTCTCTACATCTCTCTCTCTCTCTCTCTCTCTCTCTCTACCTCTCTCTCTACCTCTCTCTACCTCTCTCTCTCTCTCCCTCTCTCTCTCTCTCTCTCTCTCTCTCTCTCACTCTCCCTCTCTCTCTCTCTACATCTCTCTCTCTACCTCTCACACTCTCTCTCTCCCTCTCTCTCTCTCCCTCTACCTCTCTCTACCTCTCTCACTCTCTCTCTCTACCGCTCTCTCTACCTCTCTCTCTCTCCCTCTACCTCTCTCTACCTCTCTCACTCTCTCTCTCTACCGCTCTCTCTACCTCTCTCTCTCTCTACCTCCCTCTTTCTACATCTCTCTCTCTCTCTCAATTCAATTCAATTCAAGGGCTTTATTGGCATGGGAAACATGTGTTAACATTGCCAAAGCAAGTGAGGTAGACAACATACAAAGTGAATATATAAAGTGAAAAACAACAAAAATTAACAGTAAACATTACACATACAGAAGTTTCAAAACAGTAAAGACATTACAAATGTCATATTATATATATATACAGTGTTTTAACAATGTACAAATGGTTAAAGGACACAAGATAAAATAAATAAGCATAAATATGGGTGTATTTACAATGGTGTTTGTTCTTCACTGGTTGCCCTTTTCTCGTGGCAACAGGTCACAAATCTTGCTGCTGTGATGGCACACTGTGGAATTTCACCCAGTAGATATGGGAGTTTTTCAAAATTGGATTTGTTTTCGAATTCTTTGTGGTTCTGTGTAATCTGAGGGAAATATGTCTCTCTAATATGGTCATACATTGGGCAGGAGGTTAGGAAGTGCAGCTCAGTTTCCACCTCATTTTGTGGGCAGTGAGCACATAGCCTGTCTTCTCTTGAGAGCCATGTCTGCCTACGGCGGCCTTTCTCAATAGCAAGGCTATGCTCACTGAGTCTGTACATAGTCAAGGCTTTCCTTAATTTTGGGTCAGTCACAGTGGTCAGGTATTCTGCCGCTGTGTACTCTCTGTGTAGGGCCAAATAGCATTCTAGTTTGCTCTGTTTTTTTGTTAATTCTTTCCAATGTGTTAAGTAGTTATCTTTTTGTTTTCTCATGATTTGGTTGGGTCTAATTGTGCTGCTGTCCTGGGGCTCTGTAGTGTGTGTTTGTGTTTGTGAACAGAGCCCCAGGACCAGCTTGCTTAGGGGACTCTTCTCCAGGTTCATCTCTCTGTAGGTGATGGCTTTGTTATGGAAGGTTTGTGAATCGCTTCCTTTTAGGTGGTTGTAGAATTTAACAGCTCTTTTCTGGATTTTGATAATTAGTGGGTATCGGCCTAATTCTGCTCTGCATGCATTATTTGGTGTTCTACGTTGTACACGGAGGATATTTTTGCAGAATTCTGCGTGCAGAGTCTCAATTTGGTGTTTGTCCCATTTTGTGAAGTCTTGGTTGGTGAGCGGACCCCAGACCTCACAACCATAAAGGGCAATGGGCTCTATGACTGATTCAAGTATTTTTAGCCAAATCCTAATTGGTATGTTGAAATGTATGTTTCTTTTGATGGCATAGAATGCCCTTCTTGCCTTGTCTCTCAGATTGTTCACAGCTTTGTGGAAGTTACCTGTGGTGCTGATGTTTAGGCCAAGGTATGTATAGTTTTTTGTGTGCTCTAGGGCAACAGTGTCTAGATGGAATTTGTATTTGTGGTCCTGGTGACTGGACCTTTTTGGAACACCATTATTTTGGTCTTACTGAGATTTACTGTCAGGGCCCAGGTCTGACAGAATCTGTGCATAAGATCTAGGTGCTGCTGTAGGCCCTCCTTGGTTGGTGACAGAAGCACCAGATCATCAGCAAACAGCAGACATTTGACTTCGGATTCTAGCAGGGGAGGCCGGGTGCTGCAGACTCTTCTAGTGCCCGCGCCAATTCGTTGATATATATGTTGAAGAGGGTGGGGCTTAAGCTGCATCCCTGTCTAACCCCACGACCCTGTGTGAAGAAATGTGTGTGTTTTTTGCCAATTTTAACCGCACACTTGTTGTTTGTGTACATGGATTTTATAATGTCGTATGTTTTACCCCCAACACCACTTTCCATCAGTTTGTATAGCAGACCCTCATGCCAGATTGAGTCGAAGGCTTTTTGAAATCAACAAAGCATGAGAAGACTTTGCCTTTGTTTTGGTTTGTTTGGTTGTCAATTAGGGTGTGCAGGGTGAATACATGGTCTGTTGTACGGTAATTTGGTAAAAAGCCAATTTGACATTTGCTCAGTACATTGTTTTCATTGAGGAAATGTACGAGTCTGCTGTTAATAATAATGCAGAGGATTTTCCCAAGGTTACTGTTGACACATATTCCACGGTAGTTATTGGGGTCAAATTTGTCTCCACTTTTGTGGATTGGGGTGATCAGTCCTTGGTTCCAAATATTGGGGAAGATGCCAGAGCTAAGTATGATGTTAAAGAGTTTTAGTATAGCCAATTGGAATTTGTTGTCTGTATATTTGATCATTTCATTGAGGATACCATCAACACCACAGGCCTTTTTGGGTTGGAGGGTTTTTATTTTGTCCTGTAACTCATTCAATGTAATTGGAGAATCCAGTGGGTTCTGGTAGTCTTTAATAGTTGATTCTAAGATCTGTATTTGATCATGTATATGTTTTTGCTCTTTATTCTTTGTTATAGAGCCAAAAAGATTGGAGAAGTGGTTTACCCATACATCTCCATTTTGGATAGATAATTCTTCGTGTTGTTGTTTGTTTAGTGTTTTCCAATTTTCCCAGAAGTGGTTAGAGTCTATGGATTCTTCAATTGCATTGAGCTGATTTCTGACATGCTGTTCCTTCTTTTTCCGTAGTGTATTTCTGTATTGTTTTAGTGATTCACCATAGTGAAGGCGTAGACTCAGGTTTTCCGGGTCTCTATGTTTTTGGTTGGACAGGTTTCTCAATTTCTTTCTTAGATTTTTGCATTCTTCATAACCATTTGTCATTATTGTTAATTTTCTTCGGTTTTCTATTTGAGATTTTTAGATTTGATAGGGAAGCTGAGAGGTCAAATATACTGTTAAGATTTTCTACTGCCAAGTTTACACCTTCACTATTACAGTGGAACGTTTTACCCAGGAAATTGTCTAAAAGTGATTGAATTTGTTGTTGCCTAATTGTTTTTTGGTAGGTTTCCAAACTGCATTCCTTCCATCTATAGCATTTCTTAATGTTACTCAGTTCCTTTGGCTTTGATGCCTCATGATTGAGTATTGCTCTGTTTAAGTAGACTGTGATTTTGCTGTGGTCTGATAGGGGTGTCAGTGGGCTGACTGTGAACGCTCTGAGAGACTCTGGGTTGAGGTCAGTGATAAAGTAGTCTACAGTACTACTGCCAAGAGATGAGCTATAGGTGTACCTACCATAGGAGTCCCCTCGAAGCCTACCGTTGACTATGTACATACCCAGCGTGCGACAGAGCTGCAGGAGTTGTGACCCGTTTTTGTTGGTTATGTTGTCATAGTTGTGCCTAGGGGGGCATATGTGGGAGGGAATGCTGTCATCTCCAGGCAGGTGTTTGTCCCCCTGTGTGCTGAGGGTGTCAGGTTCTTGTCCGGTTCTGGCATTTAGGTCGCCACAGACTAGTACATGTCCCTGGGCCTGGAAATGATTGATTTCCCCCTCCAGGATGGAGAAGCTGTCTTCATTAAAATATGGGGATTCTAGGGGGGGATATAGGTAGCACACAGGAGGACAATTTTCTCTGATAATTTCTTTTTGAATTTCTAGCCAAATGTAGAATGTTCCTGTTTTGATTAATTTAATGGAGTGAGTTAGGTCTGCTCTATACCAAATTAGCATGCCCCCTGAGTCCCTTCCCTGTTTCACACCTGGTAGTTTGGTGGATGGGACTACCAGCTCTCTGTAACCTAGAGGACAACCAGTGGGTCCATCTCCTCTATACCAGGTTTCTTGCAGGATGACAATGTCTGTATTACCGATTTCTTTGGTGAAGTCCGGGTTTCTGCTCTTTAGGCCAAAGGCAGATGACCTCAGGCCTTGGATATTCCAGGATAATATAGTGAAGGCTTTTTGTTCCATAGAGTGTCCAATGTTGTTGGTCGTGGTTTGGCCTCAGGCCAGTAAGTGTGAGCAGAGCCTGCTGAGCATCTGGTACATGCCATTGGCTTGGGCGAGTGTGAGAGTGGGGGTTGGGACTGTTTGCCCGCTCACTACCTGGGCGTATGTGTGGCTTCCATGTTGAGGCCCTCTTTGCGGGGGTGGGGTGCATGGGGTGGGCAGGAGTGGCATAGGTCTGATCTGAGGGGGCCTAAATGGAGTGTGGGCATGGTTGACGTGGGGGGTGTTGATTGGTTGGGGTGGGGGTGTGGATGTGTTTGGGTGTACTGTGGTCTGGATGTAATTCCTCTTGGTGTGGGTCCTCTATGTGTAGGTCCAGGGGGGTCCTGCAGATCTGGGAGGGTGTCTCGCTGGTCTGGGTGGGGTGTCTATTGATCTGTTGCTCCTGTGTGAAGTGTTGGGGATACGTTTGAGAGCGATGTCCTTTAGAGTTCGGGCAAAGGTGGGCACTGCTGCCTTGTAGAGGTGGACCTGGTCATAGAGGCTGTTCAAGTCCAGGGTGGAGTGGTGGGCCAGGAAAACGTTTGGTTTTGAGGCACAGTCACGGGAAATACTTGCATTTACCCGCTGTATTGTGGCGGGGTGGAAGTCTTTTCGTGGTAGCAGGGTGGAGATAACCACTTGTGCGTTGGGGAAAGTAGAAGAAGCCTTTTCAATCACTCCCTTCAGTGCTGTGGCCACTCTTTCCTGCTGTGCTCTCAGGTCGTTTGTGCCTGTGTGTATTATTATGTGGCTGGGTGAGCCTAGTTTGGCCTCAGACAGAAGGTCTAGGGCGCGCTGGGTGTTTGGACACCAGAGTTTAGACACACTGTGTTTGGGAAAAAGTTTTTTTTCTTCTATATATTTCCCATTTGAGTCCATAAGTAGTACAATCTGTGTCTTGTGTTTGTCCTCAGTGGGTGTGGGGGGGTTGACAGAAGGGCTATCAGGGTGGCTGACAGGGGGGGTGCTCAGAGGGGGTGAGAGCCTCTGGGCTTGGGGTTCTTCATTTGTCTGTTGTGCTGTGATGTCGACTCTATGGTCAGGGTCTGGTGTGGACTGTTCTGCTGTGGTGTCGACTCTATGGTCAGGGTCTGGTGTGGACTGTTCTGCTGTGGTGTCGACTCTATGGTCAGGGTCTGGTGTGGACTGTTCTGCTGTGGTGTCGAGACTTTTGTTGGGTGCTGAGGTGGGCTGTTCTGCTGGCTTCTCTGTGGGGGTGGCCACCTCTCTAGTGGGTTGTTCTCTGTCACACGCCGTCCCCCTCAACTTCTCCTCCATCCCCCTCACCCTCTCCTCCATCCCCCTCAACCTCTCCTCCACCAGCAGTCTGATACTCTCCTCTAGTGCTCTGTTCTGTTCCTCTTTCTCCTGTTGTATTTGTCTCACCACTGTCCAAAGTGCAGATATGTCTCTGTCCACCTCTGGCTCTCCGGGTCTGGTTAAGGGGCTGTTGTTGTGCTGGACTGTTGTCTGGGTCTGTGCTGACTGAAGTGTAATCACCTGCTGTTCCAGCTCCACCTGCCTTATCTCCAGCTGGGTGAATTTGTCCTTCATTTCAATGAGGGAGTGGTAATCTGTGCTGGGAGGTTGACCCTCTGCTGGGGGTTGCTCATCTGTGGGGTTACATAATGAAGAGGTCTGGTCTGATCCTCTCGGGGTGGGGGTATCTTTATCAAGGGAGAGCTTCTCCTGCTGGGCTAATTCTTTGATTAGGTGAAAGTCCAGCTGAAACTGTTTGTGGTTACTCTGTACCATTACTGTTCCGGACTTATAGATATTTATATTACTTAACTCA
>NC_056457.1:27702313-27704813 GCF_018296145.1 Oncorhynchus tshawytscha | reverse complement strand
AGCTGACGAGCTGAGAAGCAGGAAGCTGACGAGCTGAGAAGCAGGAAGCTGACGTTATAGCTGACGAGCTCAGAAGCAGGAAGCTGACGTTATAGCTGACGAGCTGAGAAGCAGGAAGCTGACGAGCTGAGAAGCAGGAAGCTGACGAGCTGAGAAGCAGGAAGCTGACGTTATAGCTGACGAGCTGAGAAGCAGGAAGCTGACGTTATAGCTGACGAGCTGAGAAGCAGGAAGCTGACGAGCTGAAAAGCAGGAAGCTGACGTTATAGCTGACGAGCTGAGAAGCAGGAAGCTGACGTTATAGCTGACGAGCTGAGAAGCAGGAAGCTGACGTTATAGCTGACGAGCTGAGAAGCAGGAAGCTGACGTTATAGCTGACGAGCTGAGAAGCAGGAAGCTGACGAGCTGAGAAGCAGGAAGCTGACGAGCTGAGAAGCAGGAAGCTTCCCCGCGGCCAGGCGTATGATCATAAAAACACTGGGAATTAAAAATATTAACAAAGTGGACTTTTTTCAGAGAGCATTTTTTGTTTCGTTAATTCCCTGTCGTCGACAACACTGCCCTGGCTCTGTTAGATTACATTTCAACTTCTAATTAAGGGATTTGTACTAAGCTTTATCAATCATAATACACACCAATGTGAATGTACATGTTGCTGTGTACACGGTGAACGTGTCCTACATTCGTCCATAAACATCATGTTTGAAGATAAATAAGTTATTTTGAGCTACTTATAATGCG
Organism: Oncorhynchus tshawytscha; assembly: GCF_018296145.1. Taxonomy (NCBI): domain Eukaryota; kingdom Metazoa; phylum Chordata; class Actinopteri; order Salmoniformes; family Salmonidae; genus Oncorhynchus; species Oncorhynchus tshawytscha. Next base: position 27,704,072 of record NC_056457.1, on the reverse strand, counting down.
GATTCCAAAAAATGTTTTCCAATGATATGTTTTTCATACATCGTTGAGTCGAGCGCAATTACGGTTTAGTATAAATTACACATTGCTCTCTCTACCCGCAAGACATATGCAATCAGAATGGATTTCAAAACACAGCAGTCATTTCTGTGTAACTGCTTGCGGTTCAGATTTGATGTAAATGTTATTGAGGGTTTTACTATGGGACGAGATATTTTGAGCAGAATGGTTGTGTTTATTTTACCAACGGAGCAGATACTGGACCACATCCATGGAACTCCCACACAAACAACTGGGATGGATTGGGGATACTCTGTAATCCACTACAAGCCCTCTGTAGGAAACTTCTAGAACAAGTATTGTATACAGAACTAGGAAAAGATCTTCTAGGACAACAAGTATTGTATATAGAAGTAGGATAATAACTTCTAGAATAACAAGTATTGCACATAGAAGTAGGATAATAAATTCTAGGAAAACAAGTATTGTATATAGAACTAGGATAATAACTTCTAGAATAACAAGTATTGTATATAGAACTAGGATAATAACTTCTAGAATAACAAGTATTGTATATAGAACTAGGATAATAACTTCTAGAATAACAAGTATTGTATATAGAAGTAGGATAATAACTTCTAGGACAACACCAGTTCTATAAACCTGCTTCCTCTACACCTCCTCTACCTAGTGTTCTATAAACCTGCTTCCTATACACCTCCTCTACCTAGTGTTCTATAAACCTGCTTCCTCTACACCTCCTCTACCTAGTGTTCTATAAACCTGCTTCCTCTACACCTCCTCTACGTAGTGTTCTATAAACCTGCTCCCTCCTCACCTCCTCTACCTAGTGTTCTATAAACCTGCTCCCTCTACACCTCCTCTACCTAGTGTTCTATAAACCTGCTTCCTCTACACCTCCTCTACCTAGTGTTCTATAAACCTGCTCCCTCTACACCTCCTCTACCTAGTGTTCTATAAACCTGCTCCCTCCTCACCTCCTCTACCTAGTGTTCTATAAACCTGCTTCCTCTACACCTCCTCTACCTAGTGTTCTATAAACCTGCTTCCTCTACACCTCCTCTACCTAGTGTTCTATAAACCTGCTCCCTCTACACCTCCTCTATAGTCTTCTAAAAACCTGCTCCCTCTACACCTCCTCTACCTAGTGTTCTATAAGTCTGCTTCCTCTACACCTCCTCTACCTAGTGTTCTATACACCTGCTCCCTCTACACCTCCTCTACCTAGTGTTCTACATACATGCTTCCTCTACACCTCCTCTACCTAGTGTTCTATCAACCTGCTCCCTCTACACCTCTATATAATCTGCATGTTTCAATTACCCACACACACACACACACACACACACACACACACACACACACACACACACACACCCATACACACACATTTACATACACACACTCACACACACTCGAAGAAGAGGGCAGTGCATGAACATGTTTGTTGAAAGGTGTGCATTACTTCCTCAATGCTCATTTAAATATCATAAACAAATGTAGCCGAGGAGAGAAGGTGATAAGTCAACCTCGGCCAGACTGATTTGTATAATTGTCTCTGCAGGTTTCAATTACTGTATGGGTGAATGGAGAGGGAGATAATAAAAGATAGAGTGGGAAAGAGAGAGAAGAGAAAGAGAGAGAGAGAGAGAGAGGGAGGGAGGGGGAGAGAGGGAGAGATGAGTGGAGAGAGAGAGAGAGCGAGAGAGAGAGAGAGAGAGCGAGAGAGAGAGAGAGGGAG
>NC_056457.1:27692313-27697313 GCF_018296145.1 Oncorhynchus tshawytscha | reverse complement strand
GCATAATGTTGAGGATGGAGAGATAGAGGGAAGGTATAATGTTGAGGATGGAGAGATAGAGATAGAGGGAAGGCATGATGTTGAGGATGGAGAGATAGAGGGAAGGCATAATGTTGAGGATGGAGAGATAGAGGGAAGGTATAATGTTGAGGATGGAGAGACAGAGGGAAGGTATGATGCTGAGAATGGAGAGATAGAGGGAAGGTATAATGTTGAGGATGGAGAGATAGAGGGAAGGTATAATGTTGAGGATGGAGAGATAGAGGGAAGGAATGATGTTGAGGATGGAGAGATAGAGGGGAGGTATAATGTTGAGGATGGAGAGATAGAGGGAAGGTATAATGTTGAGGATGGAGAGATAGAGGGAAGGTATGATGCTGAGGATGGAGAGATAGAGGGAAGGAATGATGTTGAGGATGGAGAGATAGAGGGAAGGTATAATGTTGAGGATGGAGAGATAGAGGGAAGGTATAATGTTGAGGATGGAGAGATAGAGGGAAGGAATGATGTTGAGGATGGAGAGATAGAGGGAAGGTATAATGTTGAGGATGGAGAGATAGAGGGAAGGTATAATGTTGAGGATGGAGAGATAGAGGGAAGGTATAATGTTGAGGATGGAGAGATAGAGGGAAGGTATAATGTTGAGGATGGAGAGATAGAGGGTAGGTATGGACTCAAACGAGAGCGATGGAGAAAGAAAGGTCGTTAGAGAGAGACGGGCTGATATTTAAATAAAACCTCCCTTCACCCTTGACCCCGTGGAGGGGTGCGTCCGTGCCTCTAGGACGGCCTGCTACTTATGCGGAGTGAATTAAGGAAATGTATATAAATATTTATGTGCTGCTCATCCCCTGCCGTAATGGAAGATAATATGTCACCGTGACACTGCATAGTCGGGAAAACATATCACACACACCGCAAATCAGGATGAATGAATTATACGCATGTGGCCAGCCACAGGATTTCTCTAATACAAGGACCAGAAGGCCAATCTGTGCAACGGTGGGAACATCTAGGGGTAATATATATGGGTAACATCTAGGGGTAATATATATGGGTAATATCTATGGGTAATATCTATGGGTAATATCTATGGGTAATATCTATGGGTAATATATATGGGTAATATATATGGGTAATATCTATGGGTAATATCTATGGGTAATATCTATGGGTAATATCTATGGGTAATATATATGGGTAATATCTATGGGTAATATCTAGGGGTAATATATATGGGTAACATCTAGGGGTAATATATATGGGTAATATCTATGGGTAATATCTATGGGTAATATCTATGGGTAATATCTATGGGTAATATATATGGGTAATATCTATGGGTAATATCTAGGGGTAATATATATGGGTAACATCTAGGGGGGTAATATATATGGGTAATATCTATGGGTAATATCTATGGGTAATATCTATGGGTAATATCTAGGGTAATATATATGGGTAACATCTAGGGGTAATATATATGGGTAATATCTATGGGTAATATCTATGGGTAATATCTAGGGGTAATATCTATGGGTAATATCTAGGGGTAATATCTATGGGTAATATCTAGGGGTAATATCTAGGGGTAATATCTAGGGGTAATATCTATGGGTAATATCTAGGGGTAATATCTAGGGGTAATATCTATGGGTAATATCTAGGGGTAATATCTATGGGTAATATCTATGGGTAATATCTAGGGGTAATATCTATGGGTAATATCTATGGGTAATATCTAGGGGTAATATCTATGGGTAATATCTATGGGTAATATATATGGGTAATATCTAGGGGTAATATCTAGGGGTAATATCTAGGGGTAATATCTATGGGTAATATCTAGGGGTAATATCTATGGGTAATATCTAGGGGTAATATCTATGGGTAATATATATGGGTAATATCTATGGGTAATATATATGGGTAACATCTAGGGGTAATATATATGGGTAATATCTATGGGTAATATATATGGGTAATATCTAGGGGTAATATATATGGGTAATATCTAGGGGTAATATCTATGGGTAATATCTAGGGGTAATATCTAGGGGTAATATATATGGGTAACATCTAGGGGTAATATCTAGGGGTAATATATATGGGTAATATCTATGGGTAATATATATGGGTAACATCTAGGGGTAATATCTAGGGGTAATATCTAGGGGTAATATCTATGGGTAATATCTAGGGGTAATATCTATGGGTAATATCTAGGGGTAATATCTATGGGTAATATATATGGGTAATATCTATGGGTAATATATATGGGTAACATCTAGGGTAATATATATGGGTAATATCTATGGGTAATATATATGGGTAATATCTAGGGGTATATATATGGGTAATATCTAGGGGTAATATCTATGGGTAATATCTAGGGGTAATATCTAGGGGTAATATATATGGGTAACATCTAGGGGTAATATCTAGGGGTAATATATATGGGTAATATCTAGGGGTAATATATATGGGTAATATCTATGGGTAATATCTAGGGGTAATATATATGGGTAATATCTATGGGTAATATCTATGGGTAACATCTAGGGGTAATATCTAGGGGTAATATATATGGGTAATATCTAGGGGTAATATCTATGGGTAATATCTAGGGGTAATATCTAGGGTAATATCTATGGGTAACATCTAGGGGTAATATCTAGGGGTAATATCTATGGGTAATATCTAGGGTAATATATATGGGTAATATCTATGGGTAACATCTAGGGGTAATATCTAGGGGTAATATCTATGGGTAATATCTAGGGGTAATATCTAGGGGTAATATCTATGGGTAATATCTAGGGGTAATATCTAGGGTAATATCTAGGGGTAATATCTAGGGGTAATATCTAGGGGTAATATCTATGGGTAATATCTAGGGTAATATCTATGGGTAATATCTAGGGTAATATCTAGGGGTAATATCTAGGGGTAATATCTATGGGTAATATCTAGGGGTAATATCTATGGGTAATATCTAGGGGTAATATCTAGGGGTAATATCTATGGGTAATATATATGGGTAATATCTAGGGGTAATATCTAGGGGTAATATCTAGGGTAATATCTAGGGGTAATATCTATGGGTAATATCTAGGGGTAATATCTAGGGGTAATATCTAGGGGGGTAATATCTAGGGGTAATATCTAGGGGTAATATCTAGGGTAATATCTAGGGGTAATATCTAGGGTAATATCTAGGGTAATATCTAGGGGTAATATCTATGGGTAATATCTATGGGTAATATTTAATATCTAGGGGTAATATCTATGGGTAATATCTAGGGGTAATATCTAGGGGTAATATCTAGGGGTAATATATATGGGTAATATCTAGGGGTAATATCTAGGGGTAATATCTAGGGTAATATCTAGGGTAATATATATGGGTAATATCTAGGGGTAATATCTAGGGGTAATATCTGGGTAATATCTAGGGGTAATATCTAGGGGTAATATCTAGGGGTAATATCTATGGGTAATATCTAGGGTAATATCTAGGGGTAATATCTATGGGTAATATATATGGGTAATATCTATGGGTAATATCTAGGGGTAATATATATGGGTAATATCTAGGGGTAATATATATGGGTAATATCTATGGGTAATATCTAGGGGTAATATATATGGGTAATATCTAGGGGTAATATCTATGGGTAATATCTATGGGTAATATCTAGGGTAATATCTATGGGTAATATCTAGGGTAATATCTATGGGTAATATCTATGGGTAATATCTATGGGTAATATCTATGGGTAATATCTATGGGTAATATCTATGGGTAATATCTATGGGTAATATCTAGGGTAATATCTATGGGTAATATCTATGGGTAATATCTAGGGGTAATATCTAGGGGTAATATCTATGGGTAATATCTAGGGTAATATCTATGGGTAATATCTATGGGTAATATCTATGGGTAATATCTAGGGGTAATATCTATGGGTAATATCTAGGGGTAATATCTATGGGTAATATCTAGGGGTAATAGGGTAATATATGGGTAATATCTAGGGTAATATCTAGGGGTAATATCTATGGGTAATATCTAGGGTAATATCTAGGGTAATATCTAGGGGTAATATCTATGGGTAATATCTATGGGTAATATCTAGGGGTAATATCTAGGGGTAATATCTAGGGGTAATATCTAGGGGGGTAATATCTAGGGGTAATATCTATGGGTAATATCTAGGGGTAATATCTAGGGGTAATATCTATGGGTAATATCTATGGGTAATATCTATGGGTAATATCTATGGGTAATATCTAGGGGTAATATCTAGGGGTAATATCTAGGGGTAATATCTAGGGGTAATATCTAGGGGTAATATCTAGGGTAATATCTAGGGTAATATCTATGGGTAATATCTATGGGTAATATCTATGGGTAATATCTAGGGTAATATCTAGGGTAATATATGGTAATATCTAGGGGTAATATCTATGGGTAATATCTAGGGGTAATATCTAGGGTAATATCTATGGGTAATATCTAGGGGTAATATCTATGGGTAATATCTATGGGTAATATCTAGGGGTAATATATATGGGTAACATCTAGGGGTAATATATATGGGTAATATCTATGGGTAATATCTATGGGTAATATCTATGGGTAATATCTAGGGGTAATATCTAGGGGTAATATCTAGGGGTAATATCTAGGGGTAATATCTATGGGTAATATCTAGGGGTAATATCTATGGGTAATATCTATGGGTAATATCTATGGGTAATATCTATGGGTAATATCTATGGGTAATATCTAGGGGTAATATCTAGGGGTAATATCTAGGGTAATATCTATGGGTAATGTCTAGGGGTAATATCTAGGGGTAATATCTAGGGGTAATATCTATGGGTAATATCTAGGGGTAATATCTATGGGTAATATCTATGGGTAATATCTATGGGTAATATCTAGGGGTAATATCTAGGGTAATATCTAGGGGTAATATCTATGGGTAATA
>NC_056457.1:27669813-27687313 GCF_018296145.1 Oncorhynchus tshawytscha | reverse complement strand
TTATTTAGCTCATCAAACACGTCCCTGTAGATGTGTCAAGAGGGACTCCAGCCAGGACTGCTTAGAACAGATGAGATCCGACACTGATCTGTTGATGCCACGCTACAAATGCCGGTGGAAAATGAACAGTAACATGGACATTTTAGCAGATTGTTGTAAAATAACTGTCTTACTAAATTAGGAATAAAAAAATGCTTCAAATATGTTTCACCAATAATTACCTGTTATATAATTATAATTATATTCCGATATTTGAGTTAAATTGACATTTTGTCTCACTAAATTACACGTAAATATACATACATTTAATCATCTAAATGAACTAAACTTAATATAACCTTTCCCAATTTTTCGGAGTCAGATTGGATACTCAAAGTGAAGGCTTTGACAAACAAAAAGAAAGTTGGTCAGTAAACACTTTGGCTCAGTACAATACATCCCCGACTCCACTACATCATTTCTTATGCTCCTGATAACTACTTCCCTACTTTGATATTTCTTACTGGAAATTGTCCACAGGGGCTTCTGCGTGTGTGTGTGTGTGTGTGTGGGGAGTGAGAGAGAGAGGGAGATAGAGAGAGAGAGATGCGATAGGGAGAGAGAGAGAGAGAGAGATGCGATAAGGAGAGAGAGAGAGAGAGATCAGAGAGAGAATTAGAGAGAGAGAAAAAGATCAGTGAGTGAGAGATATACAGAGAGAGAGAGAGAGAGACAGAGCGAGTGGGACAGAGAGAGAGAGAGTGAGAGAGACAGAGAGAGACAGATAGGGAGAGAGACAGAGAGAGAGAGAGAGAGAGAGAGAGAGAGAGAGAGAGAGAGAGACAGACAGATAGATAGAGAGAGACAGATAGGGAGAGTGAGAGAGACAGAGAGAGAGAGAGCGAGACAGAGAGAGAGAGAGAGAGAGAGAGCGAGAGAGAGAGAGAGAGAGAGTGAGACAGAGAGAGAGAGAGAGAGAGAGAGCGAGACAGAGAGAGAGAGAGAGAGAGAGAGAGAGAGAGAGAGAGCGAGAGAGTGAGGGTCTGAGGCAGTATAGTCTTTGTTAACACCTACAGCTAATCATGACAGTATTTTGATCGGCCCTAGACACACACACACACACACACACACACACACACACACACACACACACACACACACACACACACACACACACACACCATCTCCATTCAAGTAACATGTGCATGTTTGATACGGGGATTTAAGATAGTCACAATGCCCTCAGGAACATTTACATCTAGAGCCATTACCATAGAAACCATTTAGTGGAGGAAAAAGCCCCTGAACCATCCGTTGCACCATCATCAGAGAAGCAGGGGAGCCAAGACAAAGTGGTTCCTCTCACAATCACCCCTTATATCATGACAAATGAAGGGCTATGAATTTAGATTTCTGATTGTTTACAACCTCTTTAGGCAATGACCCTTGACCTGATTCCGGAAGGTTCTGCAACTAAATAAGCCAATATGCGGATTTTATGTGGTGTGACAGTGTTGCTCAATTTTGAATCCAGTAAAAATATCTTTTTACTCAAAACATGGCTATTTTGGGACATGTCCCACAACATATTGTCTTCCTATTGATAGTGTTGCGAATGAACTTAGTGAGAACTACATGTTGCAGAATTGTAAGTCAAAATCAATCAGAATAAATCAGTATGAATCAGTATCAATCAGTATGAATCAGTATAAATCCGTATGAATCCGTATGAATCAGTATAAATCAGTATGAATCAGTATGAATCCGTATGAATCAGTATGAATCAGTATGAATCCGTATGAATCAGTATGAATCAGTATAAATCCGTATAAATCCGTATGAATCAGTATGAATCCGTATGAATCAAGTGTGAAGGCAGAATAGATTGTGGTTCACTGCCTCAGTCACAAGGTACAGTATGTGCTTAAAATGGAGTTTACACACGTGTCTGTGCATTTCTTAGTTGACTGTCTGTAGACAGATAACATGGAGAGTTTAAAATAAAAAATATGTACTTTTTTAGCTCAGTTCTTCTTCTTCAACGTTGTGTCCTCTGTGGATGGAGCTGTGTGAAAGTGGTGTGGTAGTCCCCTGCTTTGTCTGCGTGTTGTGTCCTCTGTGGATGGAGCTGTGTGAAAGTGGTGTGGTAGTCCTCTGCTTTGTCTGCGTGTTGTGTCCTCTGTGGATGGAGCTGTGTGAAAGTGGTGTGGTAGTCCCCTGCTTTGTCTGCGTGTTGTGTCCTCTGTGGATGGAGCTGTGTGAAAGTGGTGTGGTAGTCCCCTGCTTTGTCTGCGTGTTGTGTCCTCTGTGGATGGAGCTGTGTGAAAGTGGTGTGGTAGTCCTCTGCTTTGTCTGCGTGTTGTGTCCTCTGTGGATGGAGCTGTGTGAAAGTGGTGTGGTAGTCCTCTGCTTTGTCTGCGTGTTGTGTCCTCTGTGGATGGAGCTGTGTGAAAGTGGTGTGGTAGTCCCCTGCTTTGTCTGCGTGTTGTGTCCTCTGTGGATGGAGCTGTGTGAAAGTGGTGTGGTAGTCCCCTGCTTTGTCTGCGTGTTGTGTCCTCTGTGGATGGTGCTGTGTGAAAGTGGTGTGGTAGTCCTCTGCTTTGTCTGCGTGTTGTGTCCTCTGTGGATGGAGCTGTGTGAAAGTGGTGTGGTAGTCCCCTGCTTTGTCTGCGTGTTGTGTCCTCTGTGGATGGAGCTGTGTGAAAGTGGTGTGGTAGTCCTCTGCTTTGCTGGTCATTTGGTTGAAAGGGATGATTTGGTTTGGCCGCGTAGAGGATACTGAACGGACCTTCGGTCGGCCGCGAGACGCTCCTCTTGAAAGACAAAGGGACCGCAGGACATTTCTTTAAACGCGGCCAGAAAAAGGTTCAGTTAGAAAACAAGGTGTGAACAGATTCTGAAATGAAAAAGAAAGAGAACATAGAAACCGACCTGTCTGTCTTACCGAGCTTACCGAACCAACCTTACCGAACCAACCTTACCGAACCAACCTTACCGAGCTTACCGAACCAACCTTACCGAGCTTACCGAACCAACCTTACCGAGCCTACCGAACCAACCTTACCGAACCAACCTTACCGAGGCCTACGACAATGTAGCAGAAAAAGGACCTATTCAGAAGAAATCCATAAGTGTAATGTATAATGACAAAACAATGTAAATGAACAGGCATTACTTTGACTAAACATGTTGGATAAACATCCAATTAGGAAAACAAATGGTTATTAAAGTGTAGCATTCAACAGACTGCATTTTCTTATTATCTAGAGGTGTTAAAAGTTCTGCAACTTAATTAGGTGACCTTTATTCTCACGTCTTTGTCCACAGACAGACTGACCCAGATCGTCTCCTGGTCGGTATAAAGTGTATCTGTTTGGGTGAAAGACCTGGATTTACTCTGCATTGTATCCTGTGTGTCAGACATGGAAGGACACTGCACAGGCACACACCTCTCCCCTCTCCCCTCTCCCCTCTCCCCTCTCCGCTCTTCCCTCTCCGCTCTTCCCTCTCCGCTCTTCCCTCTCCCCTCTCGCCTCTCCCCTCTCCCCTCTCGCCTCTCGCCTCTCCCCTCTCCCCTCTCCCCTCTCGCTCTCCCCTCTCCCTCTCCACTCTCCGCTCTCCCCTCTCCCCTCTCCGCTCTCCCTCTCCCCTCTCCGCTCTCTCCCTCTCCCCTCTCCCCTCTCCCCTCTCCCCTCTCCCCTCTCTGCTCTCCCCTCTCCCCTCTCCGCTCTCCGCTCTCCCCTCTCCACTCTCCCCTCTCCGCTCTCCCCTCTCCCCTCTCCCCTCTCCGCTCTCCCCCTCTCCCCTCTCCCCTCTCCGCTCTCCCTCTCCCCTCTCCCTCTCCCTCCGCTCTCCCCTCTCCCTCTCCGCTCTCCCCTCTCCGCTCTCCCCTCTCCCCTCTCCGCTCTCCGCTCTCCCCTCTCCGATCTCCCCTCTCCCCTCTCCGCTCTCCCCCTCTCCGCTCTCCCCTCTCCCCTCTCCGCTCTCCGCTCTCCCCTCTCCGCTCTCCCCTCTCCCCTCTCCCCTCTCCGCTCTCCCCTCTCCCCTCTCCGCTCTCCCCTCTCCGCTCTCCCCTCTCCGCTCTCCGCTCTCCCCTCTCCACTCTCCCCTCTCCGCTCTCCCCTCTCCCTCTCCCCTCTCCCCTCTCCCCTCTCCCTCTCCCTCTCCCCTCTCCCCTCTCCCCTCTCCCCTCTCCCCTCTCCCCTCTCCGCTCTCCCTCTCCCCTCTCGCCTCTCCCCTCTCCCCTCTCCACTCTCCCCTCTCCCTCTATAAAATGTATGTAGTTCTGTCCTTGAGTTGGTTTTGTCTATTGATGTCGTGCAATATGTCAATATGTCAATATGTCAGTATGTCAATATGTCAATATGTCAATATGTTAGTATGTCAATATGTCAATATGTCAATATGTCAATATGTTAGTATGTCAATATGTCAATATGTCAATATGTCAATATGTCAATATGTCAGTATGTCAATATGTCAATATGTCAATATGTCAGTATGTCAATATGTCATGTTTTATGTTCTGTGTATTTGTATTTATTACGTGAGCTATATGTTAAAAACAACAACATGTTATATGTTAAACACAACAACATTTCACAACACACTAAGCGTGTGCCCACAGGGCCATAGTCCACTACCACATATCTACAACACACTAAGCGTGTGCCCACAGGGCCATAGTCCACTACCACATATCTACAACACACTAAGCGTGTGCCCACAGGGCCATAGTCCACTACCACATATCTACAACACACTAAGCGTGTGCCCACAGGGCCATAGTCCACTACCACATATCTACAACACAAAATCCATGTGTATGTGTATGTATAGTGCATATGTTATCATGTGTGTGTGTGTGCATGTGTCTGTTCCTATGTTTGTGTTGATTCACAGTCCCTGCTGTTCCAGAAGGTGTATTTTTATCTGTTTACCTGATGTGGAATAGAGTTTCATGTAGTCATGGCTCTATGTAATACTGTTCACCTCCCATGGTCTGTTCTGGACTTGGGTACTGTGAAGAGACCTTTGGTGGAATGTCTTGTTTGGAATGCATGGGTGTCTGTGTGGGTGCTTTTAACAGACAGCTCGGTGCTTTCAACATATCAGTACATCTCACAAATACAAGTGGTGATAAAGTCAATCTTTTCTTTACTTTGAACCAGGAGAGATTGACTTGCTCCTGAGTGTCGCAGCTGTCTAAGGCACTACATCTCAGTGCTAGAGGCGTCATTACAGACCCTGGTTCGATTCCAGGCTGTATCACAATCGGCCGTGATTGGGGGTCCCACAGGGCAGTGCACAATTGGCCCAGCGTCGTCCGGGGTAGGCCGTCATTGTAAATAAGAATTTGTTCTTAACTGACTTGCCTAGTTAAATAAAAAAATAAATTAAAAATATTATTAATGTTTGCTTTCTGTGCACAGTGAAGGACCAACCGTGCTGCCATGTTCGGAGTCAATTGCAATTTTCCTAAGTCCCTCTTTGTGGCTCCTGACCACACGACTGAACAGTAGTCAAAACTAGGGCCTGTAGGACCTGCCTTGTTGATAATGCTGAACTTCTTAGGGATCGGCGTCCCGTCAACAGGACAGTTGTAAATCATGCAGCGCCTTGTGTCAAGATTGCAGATTTTAGAGAAATAACAAATGTCGGTATCTTATATCAGCTGAAAGCTTAAATTCTTGTTAATATAACTGCACTGTCCAATTTACAGTAGCTATTACTGCGAAAAAATGCCATGCTATTGTTTGAGGAGAGCTCCTAACAACAAAACACTTTTTTCACCGCGATGGGTTTGATAAATTCACCTCTGAAGGTTAAATGTGTACTTACACTCTGAAATCTTGCTCTGATTTATCATCCAAAGGGTTCCAGAGATAACATGAAGTGTTGTTTTGTTAGATAAAATCCTTTTTCATATTCTATAAAGGTCCATATACTATGCACGATCGATTTTGTATTTCCACTCGTTCAATTTTTAAAGAAAGGTATCTGTGAAAATCTCACCCTAAACGTTGTTTCAACGAGTCAAATCATATGTATTCCTCAGAGATTCTAGAACGTAACAAGACTTCACTATATCATTCGGGGTGTAGCATATCCTATAGGACACCATATTTGGTCATGGCATGCCGATGACGCGGATGGTCTTCACTTGAACGACTCTAACATTGTCAAATAAGCACCAATCAGGGTCAAACAAAGCTAGCTAGATAGCCAATGCGCTGGGCTTTATGGGAGTATCCGGAAACCCTGTGTCTGCATGCCTTTTCCTTTATGACAAAAATTATAAGAATATTCGGAGTTATGAAGTTGTGAAAACTGGTTTGTTTAGCAAATGTTGAACTTATAATATGGCTACTAATACTGGAAAAGCTCAATCAAAGTCCAAGTATACAAGTAGTATTTGAAGATGTTCTTGCAGAAAATGTAATATGAATGCAACTGTCTCCTTCACGATTTTCCCAAATGTACCTGGGTGACTTCACACTAAACGTCATGGAGAACGCTCATACATCAAATTATCTGTCTGAAACTTTTCACATACACTGCTGCCATCTTGTGGACAGAATCGGAATTTCAACCAGAGTGATGGCCTGAACTGGGACCTTTCTCTTGTATCTAAACTGGGACCTACAGGCAGTTAGATTTGGTATGTCTGAGCTACAGGCAGTTAGATTTGGTATGTCTGAGCTACAGGCAGTTAGATTTGGTATGTCTGAGCTACAGGCAGTTAGATTTGGTATGTCTGAGCTACAGGCAGTTAGATTTGGTATGTCTGAGCTACAGGCAGTTAGATTTGGTATGTCTGAGCTACAGGCAGTTAGATTTGGTATGTTTGAGCTACAGGCAGTTAGATTTGGTATGTCTGAGCTACAGGCAGTTAGATTTGGTATGTCATTTTAGGTGAAAATTGAAAAAAAGGGGGCTATCCCTAAGAAGTTTTAAGAAGGTAGAGCAGTTCTTTGTTGTATCAATATGTTTTGACAATGACAGGTTACAATCCAGGGTTACTCAAGGCAGTTTAGTCACCTCAACTTGCTCAATTTCCACATGATTTATTACAAGATTTAGGTTTAGAGTTTAGTGAATGATTTTTCACAAATACAATGCTTTTAGTTTTTGAAATTACTCAACATGTACCCAATACACACAAATCTAAGTAAGAATAAATCAAGACTAAATACATATGGACTATCGATGTCAGAGTGGAACGGACTAAGGTACTGTAGAATAGTTTAGAAAACATTATATATATATATGAGATGAGTAATGCAAGATATGTAAACATTATTAAGTGAATGAGATATCGTAGAATAGTATAGAAAAAGTATACACATATGTGATGAGTAATGCATGCATATGTAAACATTATTAAAGTGCCTAGTGTTCCATTCCTTAAAGTGGCCAGTGATTTCTAGTCTATGCATTTAGGCAGCAGCCTCTAATGTGCTAGTGATGGCTGTTTAACAGTCTGATGGCCTTGAGATGGAAGCTGTTTTTCAGTCTCTCGGTCCCAGCTTTGACGCACATGTACTGACCTCGCCTTCTGGATGATAGCGGGGTGAACAGGCAGTGGCTCGGGTGGTTGTTGTCCTTGATGAACTTTTTGGCCTTCCTGTGACATCGGGTGCTGTAGGTTATCTGGAGGGTGGTTAGTTTATCCCCGGTAATGCGTTGGGAAGACTGCACGACCCTCTGGAGAGCCTTGCGGGAAGAGCAGTTGCAGTACCAGGCGGTGATACAGCCCGACAGGATGCTCTCGATGGTGCATCTGTAAAAGTTTGTGAGTGTTTTAGCAGACTATGATCTTCTATGTGAAGTCTAACAAAACCACAATATTTTATCGTCAATATCTCTCAATATCAGTCAATAATGTAATTTTTGTGCTTGTTGAGTGCTCTTCCCTATCAGCGTTCTGGGAGTCTGTTGTCAATTTCTTTACTGTAAAATAGCATTGTATCTGGTCAAACACAATTTATTCCCAAACTTACAGGCCGATTGGTTGGCTAATTAGGCCAGTAAAGGGGGCTTTACTATTCTTTGGTAGCGGAATGATTTAGCTTCCCTCCAGATCTGAGGGCCCACACCTTCTAGTAGGCTTAAATTGAAGATGTGGCAAATAGGAGTGGCAGTATCGTCTGCTATTATCATCAGTCATTTACCATTCAGATTGTCAGACCCCGGTGACTTGTCACTGTTGATAGACAGCAATACATTTCCCCTTTTCCTCACTCACTTTATGGAATTCAAATGTACAATTCTTGTCTTTCATAATTTGGTCTGATATACTTGGATGTGGTGTCAACGTTTGTTGTTGGCATGTCATCCCTAAATTTGCTAATCTTGCCAATGAAGAATCATTAAAGTAGTTGGCAATATCAGTGGGTTTTGTAATGAATGAGCCATCTGATTCAATGAATGATGGAGCTGAGTTTGCCTTTTTCCCCAAATTATCATTGAAGGTGCTCAAAACCTTTTTACTATTCCTTCTTTATGTCATTTATCTTTGTTTCATAGTGTAGTTTCTTCTTCTGTGTGTACCCCAGGAAGAGTAGCAGCTGCTTTCACAACAGCTAATGGGGATCCTGATAAACTACAAAATACACACACACGCACACGCGCGCATACACACACATACTGTCAAGCAGATGGGGGGGGGTCATAAAGTAAACGTACTGGGCATCGTCTCTAGGGTTTTACCGAAGCCGAAATATCATTCAACTCAAGCCACACCGGGTTCAGGACTGAATAAGGACATCCTAAAAACACAAAATGGCTGCATAGCCTAAATAAACAACCTCCATCTGGAGCTGTAAGGACAGTCTTTTACCAGTCATGGCATTTGCATATTCGAAAGATAATTATAATTTTTTTGAGTCTCACTGAAGTAGAACGGACTAAATAATTACAGTGTTTGGGATCCTTGATGTCAGAGGATGATTGCTTACTGGTAACCATAATCAGTGCTTCGTTTTTAATCATCCGGAGAAACATGGGAACATTAATTATTGCTTTTCATGCAAAGTTGTGTTTATGAGTGACCAGATATAACATTTTTCAGCATCTTTAAGAAGCTTAGAACAGACAGTTAATTTTTTTATCTTTCAGAATTAATATCTTAAAACGAATGTCACTTTTCAATGGAGCATTATGATATTAGATGTTATCACAATTGCATTATGAATGTTTGATAGCTTGAAACCTGACAAAGACTTCGCTATTGACCTTAGAAGCAATGACCTGAACATAACATAACATAACAAATAAAATACAATTAATTATATTTAAAGTACTATGACTGGTTTTTGCCTCACAATATTTGATAACTTGAATACAGGGGTGTATTGACTCAAGGGATTACCAAAGCAGTGCATTTCTAGTAAATCTGGAAGTCATAGAAACTGTGCAGTGGAAGTCATTCTAACCTGAAGGTTTCTGGACTAAGAAAAGTACTCATACGTGTTTTTAAATAAGAGGAGGGATACGTTTCTCTTTTGTATTGCGGGCAATTTGAGCATAAGGCAACTTCTTCAGGATCGGTGGGTTCCCTGCGGGACAGTTGAGCTAACGTAGGCTAATGCGATTAGCATGAGGTTGTAACAAGAACATTTCCCAGGACATAGACATATCTGATATTGGCAGAAAGCTTAAATTCTTGTTAATCTGACTGTACTTTCCAATTTACAGTAGCTATTACAAGAATACCATGTTATTGTTTGAGGAGAGTGCACAGTTTTCAACATTAAAAGTTAACAATAAACAAATTAGGCACATTTCGGCAGTCTTGATACAACATTTTGAACAGAAATGCAATTGTTCATTGTATCAGTTTAAAACGTTGCACATACACTGCTGCCATCTAGTGGCCAAAATCTAAATTGCACCTGGGCTGCAATAATACATGAGGGCCTTTCTCTTGCATTTCAAAGATGATGGTACAAAAAAATACAAAATAACGTTTTTTTTTTTCTTCGTATTATCTTTTACCAGATCTAATGTGTTATATTCTACTACATTCATTTCACATTTCCACAAACCTCAAAGTGTTCCCTTTCAAATGGTACCAAGAAAATGCATATCTTTGTTTCAGGGCCTGAGCCACAGGCAGTTGGATTTGGATATGTCATTTTAGGCGAAAATTGAAAAGAAAGGTCTGATTAACACTAAAATTGCTTCTACACTTTTCCCTGGCATGCACGTACATGCACACACACACGTACACACACGCACACACACACGCACACATGCGCACACACACACTCCTAAACCCTGCTTTTCAATAGCCTCCCTCATTATCATCTTCCAGACCAGTCAGCTCCTGATATGGATTGATCACTCAAACACTCCACTGTACCCCAACCCCCTCTTTGTACCCCAACCCGCTCTCTGTTCCCCAACCCGCTCTTTGTACAACCAAAACCCGCTCTCTGTTCCCCAACCCGCTCTCTGTTCCCCAACCCGCTCTCTGCCCTCCCCCTCTCTGCCAACCCGCTCTCTGTCTGCCCCCAACCTCTGCCCTCCCCTCTTTGTCTCTCTGCCCCCCAACCCCCTCCCCTCTCTGTTCCCCAACCCGCCCTCTTTCTGCCCTCCCCACTCTCCCCAACCCTCTCTCTGCCCTCCCCCAATCCTCTGCCCTCTGCCCTGCCCCCCTCTCTCTGCCCTCCCCTCTCTCTGCCCTGCCCCCCCTCTCTCTGCCCTCCCCTCTCTCTGCCCTCCCCCTCTCTGCCCTCCCCTCTCTCCATCTCCCACCGTCTCTCTCTCTCTGTTCATTAGTGTGTGATGGTCAGTCTCAGTCTCTTCACATGTAATTACTGTCCGGTAAACAGGTCAAAAACTAGAGACTGGACACAGCTGCTGCTACCTACGTACACACACGCACGCACATACACACTCACACACTCACAGAGGAACGAGGCCCTAAGCCTTCAGAGAGTATTGATTGTGTGGGTTGTGACATCTCTAAGCCAGCGTCACCCCACTAAGAGAAGCCGTCAGATGGAGCAATAATAAAGTGTTAGAAGTTGTAGTGGTTCTTCCCTGGGAGCTGCCCCCCCCGTCTACAGTTAAATTAATGGCTCTTCCCTGGGAGCTCTGTCTATCGCTGGAGTCCTCTGTCTAACCCTGGAGTCCTCTGTCTAACGCTGGAGTCCTCTGTCTAACCCTGGAGTCCTCTGTCTAACACTGGAGTCCTCTGTCTAACGCTGGAGTCCTCTGTCTAACCCTGGAGTCCTCTGTCTAACCCTGGAGTCCTCTGTCCTCTCTAACCCTGGAGTCCTCTGTCTCTCTAACCCTGGAGTCCTCTGTCTAACGCTGGAGTCCTCTGTCTAACCCTGGAGTCCTCTGTCTAACCCTGGAGTCCTCTGTCTCTCTAACGCTGGAGTCCTCTGTCTCTCTAACCCTGGAGTCCTCTGTCTCTCTGTCTGTCTAACCCTGGAGTCCTCTCTCTAACCCTGGAGTCCTCTCTCTAATGCTGGAGTCTCTCTCTAACGCTGGAGTCCTCTGTCTCTCTCTAACCCTGGAGTCCTCTCTCTCCCTCTAACCCTGGAGTCCTCTCTCTAACGCTGGAGTCCTCTGTCTCTCTCTAACCCTGGAGTCTCTCTCTCTATCTCTAACCCTGGAGTCCTCTCTCTAACGCTGGAGTCCTCTCTCTAATGCTGGAGTCCTCTGTATCTCTCTAATGCTGGAGTCCTCTGTCTAACGCTGGAGTCTCTCTCTAACGCTGGAGTCCTCTCTCTCTCTCTAACGCTGGAGTCCTCTGTCTCTCTAACGCTGGAGTCTCTCTCTCTAACGCTGGAGTCCTCTGTCTAACGCTGGAGTCCTCTCTAACGCTGGAGTCCTCTGTCTCTCTCTAATGCTGGAGTCCTCTGTCTCTCTAACGCTGGAGTCCTCTGTCTCTCTAACGCTGGAGTCAACTGTCTCTCTAACGCTGGAGTCTCTGTCTAACGCTGGAGTCCTCTGTCTAACGCTGGAGTCCTCTCTCTCTCTAACGCTGGAGTCCTCTGTCTCTCTAACGCTGGAGTCCTCTCTCTAACGCTGGAGTCCTCTGTCTAACGCTGGAGTCCTCTCTCTAACGCTGGAGTCCTCTCTCTAACGCTGGAGTCCTCTCTCTCTCTAACGCTGGAGTCCTCTCTCTCTCTAACGCTGGAGTCCTCTGTCTAACGCTGGAGTCCTCTCTCTAACGCTGGAGTCCCTGTCCTCTAACGCTGGAGTCCTCTGTCCTTTCTAACGCTGGAGTCCTCTCTCTAACGCTGGAGTCCTCTGTCCTCTCTAACGCTGGAGTCCTCTGTCCTCTCTAATGCTGGAGTCCTCTGTCCTCTCTAACGCTGAGTCCTCTGTCCTCTCTAACACTGGAGTCCTCTCTCTAACGCTGGAGTCCTCTCTCTAACGCTGGAGTCCTCTGTCCTCTCTAACGCTGTAGTCCTCTGTCCTCTCTCTAACGCTGGAGTCCTCTGTCCTCTCTAATGCTGGAGTCCTCTGTCCTCTCTAACGCTGGAGTCCTCTGTCCTCTCTAACGCTGGAGTCCTCTGTCCTCTCTAATGCTGGAGTCCTCTGTCCTCTCTAACGCTGGAGTCCTCTGTCCTCTCTAACGCTGGAGTCCTCTGTCCTCTCTAACGCTGGAGTCCTCTGTCCTCTCTAACGCTGGAGTCCTCTGTCTCTCTAACACTGGAGTCCTCTGTCTCACTAACGCTGGAGTCCTCTGTCTCTCTAACGCTGGAGTCCTCTGTCCTCTCTAATGCTGGAGTCCTCTGTCTCTCTAACGCTGGAGTCCTCTGTCTCTCTAACGCTGGAGTCCTCTGTCTCTCTAACGCTGGAGTCCTCTGTCTCTCTAACCCTGGAGTCCTCTGTCCTCTCTAACGCTGGAGTCCTCTGTCCTCTCTAACGCTGGAGTCCTCTGTCCTCTCTAACGCTGGAGTCCTCTGTCCTCTCTAACACTGGAGTCCTCTGTCTCTCTAACGCTGGAGTCCTCTGTCTCTCTCACGATGGAGTCCTCTGTCTCTCTAACCCTGGAGTCCTCTGTCTCTCTCTAACGCTGGAGTCCTCTGTCCTCTCTAACGCTGGAGTCCTCTGTCCTCTCTAACGCTGGAGTCCTCTGTCTCTCTAATGCTGGAGTCCTCTGTCTCTCTAACGCTGGAGTCCTCTGTCTCTCTAATGATGGAGTCCTCTGTCTCTCTAACGCTGGAGTCCTCTGTCTAACGCTGGAGTCCTCTGTCTAACGCTGGAGTCCTCTGTCTAACGCTGGAGTCCTCTGTCTAACGCTGGAGTCCTCTGTCTAACGCTGGAGTCCTCTCTCTCTCTCTGTCTCTCTCTAACGCTGGAGTCCTCTGCCCTCTCTCTCTCTCTAACGCTGGAGTCCTCTGTCCTCTCTCTCTCTAACGCTGGAGTCCTCTGC
The DNA here is from genome assembly GCF_018296145.1 of Oncorhynchus tshawytscha. Taxonomy (NCBI): domain Eukaryota; kingdom Metazoa; phylum Chordata; class Actinopteri; order Salmoniformes; family Salmonidae; genus Oncorhynchus; species Oncorhynchus tshawytscha. Next base: position 27,673,932 of record NC_056457.1, on the reverse strand, counting down.
CCTCTCTCTCTAACACTGGAGTCCTCTCTCTCTCTAACGCTGGAGTCCTCTGTCTAACGCTGGAGTCCTCTCTCTCTCTCTAACGCTGGAGTCCTCTCTCTCTCTCTAACGCTGGAGTCCTCTCTCTCTCTAACGCTGGAGTCCTCTCTCTCTCTAACGCTGGAGTCCTCTGTCTCTCTCTCTTTAATGCTGGAGTCCTCTGTCCTCTCTCTCTCTCTAACACTGGAGTCCTCCCCCTCTCTCTAACGCTGCCCTCTCTCTCTCTCTAACGCTGGAGTCCTCTGCCCTCTCTCTAACGCTGTAGTGCTCTGCCCTCTCTCTCTCTCTCTCTGACTCTCTCTCTCTCTCTCTCTCTCTCTCTCTCTTCATTTCCCTTCCTCTCTCACATTCTCACTTCCATCCCCCTGCTTTCTCTCCCTTTCTCTCCCTTTCACTCTCTCTCTCCATCACCTCTTCCCCACTAATCTGAGTGGAATTACATCGCTTTGCCCTCAGAATGAGATCTGATTATTCCATATTAAGTGCCTTTATTTATTATAGGTTCTTTCCTGTGCTTGTGTGTTTGTGTGTTTGGGGGTGTTTGCACTACAGAAATAGAATGAATAGAATGGATATCCCCATTCAAGTCAATGACGGCATTATGCGCGGACCGGCAGCCATTTTGACTGAACCCATTGGAGCAAAGGAGGAAGCAAAAGCAGGAGGTGCATTGTCTCACGTCAGATTGGCGTCATTCCTCCACGACGCTCGTCCCTCAACCAATCTGTCTTGTAGGACAAATGAACGCATTTTCAAATGTAAATATTGAGCATCCGCCATTCACAATATCACCGTGCTCTCATACGACTCTCCATGAAATAGGCAGATATAGCATGCTAAATTATTAAACGTTGTGACAGTGATTTAATAGTTTGCAATTGTGAGAAAATAAAAACAAACCTGGGGCTATGTCCTGTGTCAGGACGTTGGTCGCCAGACAGTGACTCGATCAGCTGTGGAGCTAACAGTTGTAGCTAGCTACTTTACTGACTCAGTTAGCTATATAGTTAACTAGCGCTTCCTTCACTGACATAGGAATAGTAGCTGCTATTTTTGCAATAGCTAATGGGGATCCTAATAAAATACCAAATATATAAACATATACATATCCTGTATACTGTATAGCTTTGATTGTTGTCTGGGTTCTATGTTCTGTGTTGTTCTGCATTGTTATTTTTTGTACTTTTATTATTATATTTTTTTATGTTTTTTTGCGCATGGGTCTAAGAAAAATACTTTACATATTAAATGAATGATTATTATTATATTATTATTATAAAAAGCTTACATAGCCTGTTTAAATGACCCTGACATGCATCTACGAAATCAGTCCGTAGATTCGTATCTTATCGTTGGGTCAGTTGAGCATAGTCAGCAGCTTTATACAAACTCATAATAATGTTAGCATTAGCACTACTAGCTACAGTAGTAACTTGTCAGCTAGGTTTTGCTGGAAGATTCAACATTCTGTGTGCAGCACTAAGTGGGTAGCTGGTTGGTTAGCAGCATTGTTTCAGTCAAAGGTGATATCACTGACTGACTCAGGTAATGTTTGCAAGCTAACATTAATGTTCGACAAATTTGCTTCTGTGCCATAGTCAAACCTCAGAAATATTGCTAATTGAACCACAGTAATCCTTAGCTAGACGTAAAATGGGGCAACTAGGACAACTTCACCAAAAAAACTATTACTGGCAGGTTTATTGTGTTAGCTTAGATTAATTCAGACAGTTTTGAGGCTGAAATGTCACCTAGATAATTCTTTAGAAAGTACACAGTAGCATAACTACTTTCGATCTATCCCATTACCCTTTAAGAGATACGAGACAGACCAGTACAGGCGGAATCGATGCACTATCTGATGTAAGACAAGGCAGGAGGTGTACCCATCAATCTGTGCTGTGATTTGTTGAATCAACTAAACTGACATTACAAAAAATACATTCCTCTGCATGTGCCACATGTCACGCCCTGGTCTTAGTATTTTGTGTGTATATATTTATTTTGGTCAGGCCAGGGTGTGACATGGGTTTATTTTGTGTTGTGTTTTTGTATTGGGGTTTTAGTAGGTATTGGGATTGTGGCTGAGTAGGGGTGTCTAGCATAGTCTATGGCTGCCTGAGGCGGTTCTCAATCAGAGTCAGGTGATTCTCGTTGTCTCTGATTGGGAACCATATTTAGGTAGCCTGGGTTTCACTGTGTGTTTGTGGGTGATTGTTCCTGTCTCAGTGTGTTTGTATTTCACCAGATAGGCTGTATAGGTTTTCACGTTCCGTTTGTTGTTTTGTATTGATCGTGTTTTATTCTACATTTAACATGTGTCGAATTAACCACGCTGCATTTTGGTCCGACTCTCTTTCGACGGAGGAAAGCCGTAACAGAATCACCCACCACAACTGGACCAAGCAGCGTGGTAACAGGCAGCGACAGCAGAAGCAGCGAAAGGAGGAATGGACATGGGAAGACGTTTTGGATGGTAAAGGTTGTTACACTTGGGAGGAGATACTGGCTGGAAGAGATCGCCTCCCATGGGAACAGGTGGAGGCACTTAGGAGAGCAGAGGCAGCCGGAGATAGGAGCCGACGATACGAGGGAACACGGTTGGCAAGGAAACCCGAAAGTCAGCCCCAAAAATTTATTGGGGGGGGCTCAGGGAGAGTGTGGCAGAGTCAGGGTTCAGACCTGAGCCAACTCCCCCTGTTTATCGTGAGGAGCAGCGATCAAAGGACTTCTGGACTTGGGAGGAAATATTGGACAGAAAAGGACCCTGGGCTCAGCCTGGTGAATATCGACGCCCCAAAGAAGAACTGGAGGCGGCGAAAGCGGAGAGGCGCTGGTATGAGGAGGCAGCACGGCGACGCGGATGGAAGCCCGAGAGTCAGCCCCCAAAATTTATTGGGGGGGGGCTCACAAGAAGTATGGCTACGCCAGGTAGGAGACCTGCGCAAACTTCCTGTGCTTACCGGGGGGCTAAAAAGACCGGGCAGGCACCGTGTTATGCTATGGAGCGCACGGTGTTTCCAGTGCGGGTGCATAGCCCGGTGCGGTTCATACCAGCTCTTCGTATTGGCCGGGCTAGAGTGGGCATCGAGCCAGGTAAGGTTGGGCAGGCTCGGTGCTCAAGAGCTCCAGTGCGCCTGCACGGTCCGGTCTATCCAGTGCCACCTCCACACACCAGTCCTCCGGTGGCAGCTCCCCGCACCAGGCTTCCTGTGCATGTCCTCTACCCAGTGCCAGCACCACGCACCAGGCTTTCAGTGCACCTCGCCTGTTTAGCGCTGCCGGAGTCTCCCGCCTGTTCAGCGCAGGCAGAGCCTTCCTCCTCTACAGCGCTGCTGGAGTCTCCCGCCTGTTCAGCGCAGCCAGAGCCTTCCTCCTCTACAGCGCTGCTGGAGTCTCCTGCCTGTTCAGCGCAGCCAGAGCTGCCAGCCTGCATGGAGCAGCCTGAGCTGCCAGCCTGCATGGAGCAGCCTGAGCTGCCAGCCTGCATGGAGCAGCCAGAGCTGCCAGTCTGCATGGAGCAGCCTGAGCTGCCAGCCTGCATGGAGCAGCCAGAGCTGTCAGTCTGCATGGAGCAGCCAGAGCTGTCAGTCTGCATGGAGCAGCCAGAGCTGTCAGTCTGCATGGAGCAGCCAGAGCTGTCAGTCTGCATGGTGCAGCCAGGGCTGCCAGTCTGCATGGAGCAGCCAGATCTGCCAGTCTGCATGGAGCAGCCAGATCTGCCAGTCTGCATGGAGCAGCCAGAGCTGCCAGTCTGCATGGAGCAGCCAGAGCTGCCAGTCTGCATGGAGCAGCCAGAGCTGCCAGTCTGCATGGAGCAGCTAGAGCCGCCAGTCAGCCATGATCTTCCAGATCCGCCAGTCAGCCAGGATCCACCAGTCAGCCAGGATCTTCCAGATCCGCCAGTCAGCCAGGATCCGCCAGTCAGCCATGATCCTCCAGATCCTCCTACTACCTGCCTGAGTTTCCTCTCAATAGTGGGCTTCCTCTCGGTACTAGGCATCCTCTCAGTGCTGAGCTTCCCCTCAGTGCTGAGCTTCCCCTCAGTGCTGAGCTTCCCCTCAGTGCTGAGCTTCCCCT
>NC_056457.1:27637313-27664813 GCF_018296145.1 Oncorhynchus tshawytscha | reverse complement strand
TGTGGCAAAATGCCTACCACTTTGAAGATGCAAAATATTTTTTATTGTGAAACAAACAAGAAAGAAGACAAAAAAACTAAAACTTGAGCCTGTATAACTATTCACCCCCCAAAGTCAATACTTTATAGAGCCACCTTTTGCACCAATTACAGCTGCTAGTCTCTTGGGGTATGTCTCTATAAGCTAGGCACATATAGCCACATTTTTTGCCAATTCTTCAAGACAAAACTGCTCCAGCTCCTTCAAGTTGGATGGGTTCTGCTGAGGTACAGCAATCTTTAAGTCATACCACAGATTCTCAATTGGATTGAGGTCTGGGCTTTGCCTAGGCCATTCCAAGACATTTAAATGTTTTCCCTTAAACCACTCGAGTGTTGCTTTAGCCGTATGCTTAGGGTCATTGTCCTGTTGGAAGGTGAATCTCCGCCTCAGTCTCAAATCTCTGGAATACTCAAACAGGTTTCCCTCAAGAATTTCCCTGTATTTAGAGTCATCCATCATTCCTTCAATTCTGACCAGTTTCCCAGTCCCTGCTAATGAAAAACACCCCAACAGCATGATGCTGCCACCACCATGCTTCACTGTGGGGATGGTATTCTCAGGGTGATGTGAGGTGTTGAGTTTGCGACAGACATAGCGTTTTCCTTGATGGCCAAAAAGCTCAATTTTAGTCTCATCTGATCAGAGTACCTTCTTCCACATGTTTGGGTAGTCACCCACATGCCTTTTGGTGAACACCAAACGTGTATTTTTTTCTTTAAAGCAATGGCTTTTTTCTGGCCTCTCTTCCGTAAAGCCCAGCTCTGTGAAGTGTACGGCTTAAAGTGGTCCTATGGACAGATACTGTGGAGCTTTGCAGCTCCTTCAGGGTTATCTTTTGTCTCTTTGTTGCCTCTCTGATTAATGCCATCCTTGCCTGGTCCGTGAGTTTTGGTGGGTGGCCTTCTCTTGGCAGGTTTGTTGTGGTGCCATATTCTTTCAATTTTTTTTATAATGGATTTAATGGTGCTCCGTAGGATGTTCAACGTTTCTGATATTTTTTATTTTTGTGTGTGTGTGCGTGCGTGCGTGTGTGTGTGTGTGTGTGTGTGTGTGTGTGTGTGTGTGGACGCTGACCTACCCAGTGAAAACAATATGCATGACTAAGGGTGTGTTGGTAGCAAGTCAGACAGAGGCAGGCAGGCAGGCAGGCAGGCAGGCAGGCAGGCAGGCAGGCAGGCAGGCAGGCAGACAGACAGACAGACAGACAGACAGACAGACAGACAGACAGACAGACAGACAGACAGACAGACAGACAGACAGACAGACAGACAGACAGACAGACAGACAGACAGACAGACAGACAGACAGACAGACAGACAGACAGACAGACAGACAGAATTGGCTCTTAATTAAGTCAACATGATTTTTAATGGCTCCAGTCAGATCACTGTTGACTGATGCTCCTGTTAAGACAGACATATTCTGATTACTCTAATGAATTCCTGAGACCTTTATTTTGCCTTAGTAGACTAAGACTTGATTGATTGTTTACATTTTATTAGATAACCAAAAATCACACGTAGAAATTTCACTTGAGGGAAGGCAGTTGTCATGCAGTGTAGCCTATATAACGGATTCCATCTTGAATAATCCCACCCCCCATGTGGTATTAAACATCACAAGCCTAACAGATTCTGTCACTTTATGGCACCTGACAAAACAGTAATTGCTTTGTAATCCACTGGTCTATCATATCCATTGACAAGAGAGGGGACTGTTTATTTTTCATGAGACCCCTTACTCTAAACATCTACACTGGGGTCAAATCTATGGCTGTGTGTGTGTGTGTGTGTGTGTGTGTGTGTGTGTGTGTGTGTGTGTGTGTGTGTGTGTGTGTGTGTGTGTGTGTGTGTGTGTGTGTGTGTGTGTGTGTGCTTGCTTGTATTTGTGATTACTGCTATCATTACCCTGGTCAATATCCACATGTCCACATATTGATCAAGGCATTGATGAGGCAACCTGTGGAGTGTGTGTGTGTGTGTGTGAGAGAGAGATGGTGGGTGTTGGGATGTGGCTCTGTTAAGGCTTTTCACTTGTAAGTTCGAATCCAGTAATAGAAAGTTGATTTTGATATTTTTGTTTTAAGCCTATCCCAAACCTTAACCCTTACTTTAATTAACCATTCGGAGTTTAAACCTTTAAGATTTTAGAGTTAATACCTGAACTTAATCACTTTGAAATCTGACGTTTGAAACATCTTCAAAATTGGACATTTGAGAAACATGGATGAAGATCTGATTTCCGACATGAGACTGTGAGAGCCGGTTGTTCACTCAGTGCTTAGACCACATGTGGAGCTACATATCAGATCCATGACTGTATTACTCTAGAACCCTGGAATACATACATCACAGTATAGTTCTAATATAGGAATTTAAAGGCAGAACACTTCTGCCGGTAAAGTCCAACGGGTGTGTATTCACTGACTGTATTTTGGTCTGCTATACAGTGGTGTGTTGTGAAAACGGTCTTATTTAATTTGAGACAAATTATTTCATGCCAGAGGAGATCATGTTGACGTACAGGCCCTGATACAGAACCTGCAGACGCTCAGAGTAGTGGAAACACGCAGAGACTAATTAGTGCCAGATAGAGTGTTCGTCTTGACTGAGTCACTTGTCCTTTGGGCTTGTGGATGCCCCTCGTAGATGCCCCTTGAGAAACATCACCCAATTCAACATGAGTAACTTATCCTTCCACACTGCTTACATGTCAAGAAAAACATGAGTAACTTATCCCTCCACACTGCTTACATGTCAAGAAAAACATGAGTAACTTATCCCTCCACACTGCTTACATGTCAAGAAAAACAAAAACACTGCTTACATGTCAAGAAAAACATGAGTGACTTATCCCTCCACACTGCTTACATGTCAAGAAAAACATGAGTAACTTATCCCTCCACACTGCTTACATGTCAAGACTTAAAACATGAGTGACTTATCCCTCCACACTGCTTACATGTCAAGAAAAACATGAGTAACTGCTTACATGTCAAGAAAAACATGAGTAACTTATCCCTCCACACTAACTTATCCCTCCACACTGCTTACATGTCAAGAAAAACATGAGTAACTTATCCCTCCACACTGCTTACATGTCAAGAAAAACATGAGTAACTTATCCCTCCACACTGCTTACATGTCAAGAAAAACATGAGTAACTTATCCCTCCACACTGCTTACATGTCAAGAAAAACATGAGTAACTTATCCCTCCACACTGCTTACATGTCAAGAAAAACATGAGTAACTTATCCCTCCACACTGCTTACATGTCAAGAAAACATGAGTAACTTAAAACATGTCAAGAAAACATGTACTGATGAAAAACATTTCACATGTCAGAAAAACATGGACATTCTCATCCCCCCACACCCTGTAACTTATCCCTCCACCTCACATGTCAAGAAAAACGTCTCCTGGGGTCCTGAGTCCCCTCATTACATGTCAAGAAAAACGCCATGGAAACGCCTCACATGTCAAGAAAAACGATGCATTTCAAGCACATGGCACCCCCCAACAAGTCCCCTCCCCATGGAAACGCCTCCCGTTTTACAGCACCCCCAACAACCCCCACCTACCCCTCCCTTCCCCTCCATCCTCCACAAACACACACAAATGGCTCGAGGACAAAGTCAAAATCACAGCGGCACCCAAGGCAGATGATGATGGGGGTGGCTCCCAAGGTTTTCAATAACAGCCTTCCCCTTTGAAGTGAAGATCCACTCCCTCCTCCCCTCTCTCTCTCACACACACACACACACACACACACACACACACACACACACACACACACACACACACACACACACACACACACACACACACACACACACACACACACACACACACACACACACACTTATTTTCTCCACTTCCCAAATTGGGCAGACATGATTTCCATGACAGGTGTGTATCTTGGACATGATTCCTGTACTTAATCAGTTAGCATCTTATTAAACATGGACATACTGATCTTAGGTCTCATCTCTTTCTTAACGATGGTTCCCTTTGAAAGACTGAATGTTTTTCATGTGTTGGATCACACACCCTATTCACGTATATGCAAACACACACACACACACACACACACACACACACACACACACACACACACACACACACACACACACACACACACACACACACACACACACACACACACACACACACACACACACACACACACACACACACACACACACACACACGCGCACACACACACACACACACACACACACACACTCTCTCTTGATCAGTTCTCCTCAGGCCGCTATCTCTCCACTGGGATGTTTTAATCATGATGAGATTTGTTTGTAATTATAAACACTGAGACGCCCATATCAAAGCTGCTTAATGAGATTCAGGCCTATGGTTATCCTCGACAGCTTCTGAAAATGCAACCCTGTGTGTGTGTGTGTGTGTGTGTGTGTGTGTGTGTGTGTGTGTGTGTGTGTGTGTGTGCGTGTTCACCCCCGCTACATCAAACAGAAGTCATTTCATTTTGAGGTGTCCGTGGTGCTTTTGCATGTACCTTTAAGGCCTTTGGTTCCCAATAACAAGGTTGAGATACGGTACCTAAAAGGAAAATCCCTCCCTGTTTGTTCAAATCCTTGTTATTGTTTTTTAAAGATCTCAGGACAAATAAACAACTTTTCCCTAATTACATTACCAGAGCTTTTAATTCACAGAGCACTTCCGCTCTCTCTTAATACTTAGTTTTATATCAAATTTGATTGAAAAGAGAGATTTAAGTAATATTACTGAGTGCTGCCAGGACCACATCCTTTCTTGTCCAATCATGTTTCATCTTAATCCCCTCCATTTTGTGTCAGCGAGGAACATTTTCCTTTTTGGGTCATTCGTCTGGGGTCATTCCTCTAGCAACCATCAAGGTTAGCTAATAGGGCTCCTCTACAGAAGCAGTCGCCATAAATCTGTTGTGATCTGTTGTTCATATCAGACTGATTCTGTGCTCTTGAAATAGGGCAACGTCGGCCATATTGTGAAAGATGCAGTGATAATTTGACGGACGTGAGATGGATTTAGCGTGGATTATGCAGCAGGCCCTTGGTGATCATAGCAAGGCTTTAACTGTGAGGCCTGTGTTCATGAGACCTGGGTACATACAGTGGGGAGATACACTGATGATTTTGCAGGTTTTCCTAATTACAAAGCATGTAGAGGCCTGTCATTTTTATCATAGGTACACTTCAACTGTGAGAGACGGAATCTAAAACTAAAATCCAGAAAATCACATTGTATGATTTTTAAGTAATTCATTTGCATTTTATTGCATCACATAAGTATTTGATCACCTACCAACCAGTAAGAATTCCGGCTCTCACAGACCTGTTCGTTTTTCTTTAAAAAGCCTTCCTGTTTGCCACTCATTACCTGTATTAACTGCACCTGTTTGAACTCGTTACCTGTATAAAAGACACCTGTACACACACTCAATCAAACAGACTCCAACCTCTCCACAATGGCCAAGACCAGGGAGCTGTGTAAGGACATCAGGGATAAATTGTAGACCTGCACAAGATTGCCAGCTGCCTCTGATTGGGAACCATACCAGGCCAAACACATAGAGATAGAAAACATAGAACACAAAACATAGAATGCCCACCCCAACTCACACCCTGACCAAACTAAAATAGAGACATAAAAAAGGAACTAAGGTCAGGATGTGACAGGTAGTGTATATGCTTTCTGTTTCATAGTTGTAACAAAGGCACCCCATGAATAAAATGAATTGAACACTTGCATTTTGGTGTTGCTATGCTTTTGTGTTATTTTAAATTAAATAAACATACGGTTCTAATTTTACCCTAAGCCTTCATTATTTTTGTGATGAAATGTATTACAGTTTTTTCCAACTGCTTACTCACAAAATCTTTTCCTGTCACACGATTTTTGAAACCTCTCACTCAAAGTGCAAAGCTACACACCAAATGTGAAAAACCATAAGCTATTTCTCAGCCTTTGACTCAGTTGTCAATTGCATAAAACACTTTTTTCAAAATACTACACACAAGTCTCAACCTAAAACACAAAAATCTAACAGGAAGTGACTTGCTTTCCTTTTCCAAACACAACCAATCAAAATGCTACACTTATTCACCAGGTCACACACACACTCCTCACCTGTGCAAACACTAATAGCTTAACTGATCACTAACCAATCACTGCTTTACTGTAGTATAGGCCTATAAATAGGTCATAGGTCAGATTACCTGTTTTGAACAATGGATGCCAACAATGGACAGAGAGCAAGAGGAGTAGGAGGGAGAGGAAGAGGACGAGGGCAAAGAAGAGAAGGAAGGAGAGGCATCTCTAATGAGATTAGAGCAAAATTTGTTGATCATGTGATCAACCACGGTTTGACCATGAGAGAGGCTGGACTGAGAGTCCAGCCCAATTTGAGTCGATTTACAGTGGCGTCCATAATTCGAACCTTCAGAAATGAGAACAGGTATGCAACTATCTAATGACTATTTTAGCATTACAGTAATGTACTGTAAAATACATATGACTGCATAGTATTGCATAAACATTTAACTCTAAGCCATCCATTTACTGCACTGCATTGAATGAATGAGGTTGGCTATCATGCTGTACTACATTTTGTTGTACTTTGTTTACAGTTCCTATGCTGAACACATACTGTGTTTGAATTCTGTACAGAGTGGAAAGGCAAAGACATCATGGAGGACGAGGACGCTTGTTTACAGATGTACAAGAGACTGCAATTATAAATATGGTCTATGTGGGGACATAGAGGTTGCCTCTGGCCAAGGTTGGATACGCCATGCTAGGAGATTCTTCCCTCGATGTTTGGCAAGATACTTCCCTCCATGTGGGGAAAACCTATCTTGTGATGTGGAAAACCTATCGAAGTATCGTGGCCAGACTCAGGCCGGAGAAGAGATGAAGCGTAGCTTAGCACTGGTGACTCCCCCAATACCAATTCCTGTACCCCACACACACAATTGTGTTTTTTACTGTATTCTAAAGAATATACTTTTGGTTTACATATGTTTATGGTTTTGTTGTATGCTACTGTATACAACAGTAATGTTTGGCCTAATAAATATTTTCTGTTTCTACATTGCATTGGTGTTTACAGTGTACTTGTTACCCCTCTCAGCAGATGACTTTCACTGTAGAACATTGTATTGAAATGTAGATATAAGCCTATGAAAGACCAAAGAGCTTTAGATTTAGAACAACAGTGTTTACATGGTATATCCAAAAATGTACTATTATGAAAGCAGTGTTTGTCATTTGATGCAAATGCTTCATTCTGACATGTGTTTATGGCATTTTGAATGCAGTGTTACATTTTGAAGGAGATGTGAGGCATTTTGAATGCAGTGGTACATTTTGAAGGAGATGTGAGGCATTTTGAATGCAGTGGTACATTTTGAAGGAGATGTGAGGCATTTTGCATTTTGTTTGTGCAGTTTTGGGAATTGTGTGTAGAGTTTTGAAAAAAAGGAGACAGTTTTGAAAACTTGTGTAAGCAGTTGGAAAAAACTGTAATTACACTGTCAGAATTTTGCTCACCGGATTACTGCTCATTAGCTCGAACGGGGGTCTATTGAGGCCCAGCGGTTCTAGTGTTACTAAGACAGTTTAGTATATGACTGTTTCCTATAAAACACTAAACCACCTGCAAGGCCTTGCTTAGAGTTGTTGCTACCTGCCTCAACTTACCACATGAATTATGAAACACACATCTTTCAGAAAACGACCTTGTACTTTTAGATTTTATTCAAAAGACCATGAAAGTAAAATTAAAGAAATATGTATTTTCTGCCAAGGGGGGCAGTCAGAGAACATGGAGGTGTTATCTCTAGAGTCATCATTTCCATTAACAGAATAACACAGGGCTAGCAGTAGGTAGGGTAGCATCTGTAAACATGATTGGATGGTCAAAGTGAGACTGACGGACTTCTTCTCCCTGAAGGAGCTCAGATCAAAGAGAATGTGTGTGTTTCAGGCCCTTGGTAACCCTGAGCTGTGAATCATACATTTTCAACAAATCTTGTTGCTTTTACATGGTATTCATTTAATTTAGGGGAGGAGAACAAATGAAGCAGATAAAAAAATGGATATATTTTGTATGTAACATGTCTTCCAGCTAACCGTATTTTCCATCAGAAAATCAATCTTATATATATTAATAATGATATATCACATGGTACCAACCCCTAAAATCAGTTTAAAAAATGAAATGCAATTTTCCTTGGGCTCTTATAATCCTTGGTAATAGTCAAGCATGATTTTTTAATCTTTAGATGCATTTTAAATCCACGCCGTCTTCTCTCTCAGACAAGGTCAAATATCTTAGCAAATAAGGCTTAAGCTTTGTTTTATAGAAAAGAATTACACGATTAATACCGAAGAATTAATCAGGTACTCTTCAGATCTCCCCAGATTGGGTTGGTGCTAAGGATTATAGTATGGCCTAGATTTTCACATGGTATTTAGACTGGCATGGCAGTTTGTTTATCAAAGTACTGCTAAATAGAATCTTTTAACTCCTCATTGCAATACACAGTTTGTTTGCTCCAGTAATTTTATATCTATAGGCACTGTGTCTGCACAGTATATAGACACAATCAGAGCATTTAGGCCCATTCTAATTGAGGTGGCACACAGCAGTTGTATCATGAGGTTTGACCAAGACAGCGTCTCGCACACCTTTTGGCTTGTTTGAATTCAATCACACGCTATTCGGCTTGTGCGATGCCCCCTAGAACTCCCACCTCGCGTGTCAAAGCAAAACAGTGATTTGAATAATTCACATGATTTCTGATGTATCAGAGGAAGAAATGATACCTCATCTCAACCTGCCATTTAGACTTCCTCACTACTGATAAGCAATGTGAACTTTAACTGAACTGAAGACTTTAAATTAATTGGAGACTTTAAATGGACTGAAGACTTTAATCCTTAAGATTGCTGTCATGTTCTGACCTTAGTTCTTTTGTTATGTCTTTGCTTTAGTATGGTCAGGGCGTGAGTTGGGTGGGTTGTCTATGTTAGTTTTTCTATGATTTGCTATTTCTGTGTTTGGTCTGGTATGGTTCTCAATTAGAAGCAGCTGTCAATCGTTGTCCCTGATTGAGAACCATAGTTAGGGAGCCTGGTTGTCCCTGATTGAGAACCATAGTTAGGGAGCCTGGTTGTCCCTGATTGAGAACCATAGTTAGGGAGCCTGGTTGTCCCTGATTGAGAACCATAGTTAGGGAGCCTGGTTGTCCCTGATTGAGAACCATATTTAGGGAGCCTGGTTGTCCCTGATTGAGAACCATAGTTAGGGAGCCTGGTTGTCCCTGATTGAGAACCATAGTTAGGGAGCCTGGTTGTCCCTGATTGAGAACCATAGTTAGGGAGCCTGGTTGTCCCTGATTGAGAACCATAGTTAGGGAGCCTGTTTTCTATTGTGTTTCGTGGGTGATTGTTTCATGTTGGATGTTTGTTTCTCATTTCAGGACGGTTTCGGTTTTTCGTTTGTATCAGTCACTTTGTTATTTTGTATACTTTAGTGTTCAGTTTTAATAAGCTAAAATGGACAATTACCACGCTGCACATTGGTCTGATCTCTCCTACTCCTCCTCAGAAGAGGACCAAAAGCCTTACAATTGCATTGTGTAATATAATATAGTCATCATCCACACACACTTCATGACCAATCTAGAGTCTAGTCACGCCCAAGTAACAGCCAAGGTAATGGGATGAAAGGGGAAAGCTTAACACACGTGACTTTAGGGATCAAATATTATTATCTAATTAATAAAATAAAAATCCCCATCAAAATCTGTTTAAACTATAGATATGTTTTTGTATGGGCTGTGTGTCAATCCACTGTATCCGTCTATGTCGGCCTTCTGCATCTGTGGTGGAAAGTGGAGGAGCTACAGCGTTGTTTGTCAGACCAGGAGACATCCTGAAAATCGTACTTAGAGTCTGAAGTCTGTAGTGTCCGAATGGTTTACAAACTAATATGACTCTCACGAACATGATGGTGTTCTCCATTTTTGAAGTTGGAAGTTTACATACACAAAGGTTGGAGTCATTAAACTCGTTTTTCAACCACGCAAATTTCTTGTTAACAAACTATAGTTTTGGCAAGTTGATTAGGATATCTACTTTGTGCATGACACAAGTAATTTTTCAAACAATTGTTTACAGACAGATTATTTTACTTATAATTCACTGGATCACAATTCCAGAGGGTCAGAACTTTACATAAACTAAGTTGACTGTGCCTTTAAACAGCTTGGAAAATTCCAGAAAATTATGGCATGGCTTTAGAAGCTTCTGATTGGCTAATTGACAGAATTTGAGTCAATTGGAGGTGTACCTGTAGATGTATTTCAAGGCCTACCTTCAAAATCTATGCCTCTTTGCTTGACATCATGGGAAAATTAAAAGAAATCAGCCAAGACCTCAGAAAAAATGTAGACCTCCACAAATCTGGTTCATCCTTGGGAGGAATTTCCAAACGCCTGAAGGTATCACGTTCATCTGTACAAACAATAGTACCCAAGTATAAACACCATGGGACCACACAGCAATCATACTGCTCAGGAAGGAGACGCCTTCTGTCTCCTAGAGATGAACGTACTTTGGTGCGAGAAGTGCAAATCAATCCCAGAACAACAGCAAAGGACCTTGTGAAGATGCTGGAGGAAACAGGTACAAAAGTATCTATATCCACAGTAAAACGAGTCCTATATCAACATAACCTGAGAGGCCGCTCAGCAAGGAAGAAGCCTCTGCTCCAAAACCACCATAAAAAAGCCAGACTGCACATGGGGACAAAGATCACACTTTTTGGAGAAATGTACTCTGGTCTGATGAAACAAAAATGGAACTGTTTGGCGATAATGACCACCATGAAGCACGGGGTGGCAGCATCATGTTGTGGGGGTGCTTTGCTGCAGGAGGGACTGGTGCACTTCACAAAATAGATGGAATCATGAGGTGGGAAAATTATCTGGATATATTGACGCAACATCTCAAGACATTAGTCAAGAAGTTAAAGCTTGTTCGCAAATGGGACTTCCAAATGGACAATGACCCCAAGCTTACTTCCAAAGTTGTGGCAAAAGTGCTTAACTTGTTATGGCTGCAATCCCGTTAACGGGTTAATTGTCATCAACAACCGCTGAATTGCATAGCATTCAATGAATATTACTAAAAATATTTATATTCATGAAATCACAAGTGCAATATAGGAAAACACAGCTTAGCCTTTTGTTAATCCACCTGTCGTGTCAGATTTTGAAATGTGCTTTACAGCAAAAGCAATCCAAGCGTTTATCGATCGCTCGACAAAACATTAAGTACACTTAGCATCAGGTAGCTTGGTCACGAAAATCAGAAAAGCAAACAAATTAATACTTTACCTTTGATGATCTTCGGATGTTTTCACTCACGAGACTCCCAGTTACACAATAAATGTTTATTTTGTTCCATAAAGATTATTTTTATATCCAAAATACCTCCGTTTGTTCAGAAATCCACAGGAAACAGAGGTCACGACAACACAGACAAATTCCAAATAGTTTCCGTAATGTCCACAGAAACATGGGAAACGTTTTTTATAATCAATCCTCAGGTTGTTTTTAACATATATAATCGATAATATATCAACCGCAAATGTCTTTATCAGTAGGATAGGGAAAGCAATGGCTGTCCAAACTCAGTTGCGCGAGTAAAACTCATGCGACCACTTGACGCGATGTTATCGTTCTGGCTCATTTTTCAAAATGATAGCCTGAAACTATGTCTGAAGACTGTTGACACCTTGAGGAAGCGATAGGAAAAGGAATCTGGTTGATATCCCTTTAAATGGAGCAAAGGGAGGCTATGGAAAATGGAGTTTTCAAAATAGAAGCCACTTCCTGTCTTGATTTTCCTCAGGGTTTCGCCTGCAATATCAGTTATGTTATACTCACAGACAATATTTTGACAGTTTTGGAAACTTTAGAGTTTTTTCTATCCAATACTACTAATAATATGCAACAAAGTCAAGGTATTGGAGTGGCCATCACAATGCCCTTACCTCAATCCTATAGAAGATTTGTGAGCGGAACTGAAAAAGTGTGTGCGACCAAGAAGGCCTACAAAGCTGACTCAGTAACACCAGCTCTGTCAGGAAGAATGGGCCAGAATTCCCCCAACTTATTGTGGGAAGCTTGTGGAAGGCTTGCTGAAGCATATGACCCAAGTTAAACAATTTAAAGGCAATGCTACCAAATACTAATTGAGTGTATGTAAACTTCTGACCCACTGGGAATGTGATGAACAAAATAAAAGCTGAAATAAATCATTCTCACTACTATTATTCTGACATTTCACATTCTTAAAATAAAGTGGTGATCCTAACTGACCTAAGACAGGGAATTTTTACTAGGATTAAATGTCAGGAATTGTGAAAAACTGAATTTAAATGCATTGGCTAAGGTGTATGTAAACTTCCGACTTCAACTGTATATATATATATATATATATATATATATATATATATATATATATACAGTATATACTGTATGTATATATATATATATATATACTGTATGTATATATATATATATATATATATATATATATATATATATATATATATATATATATATATACAGTTGAAGTCGGATATGTATATATATATATATATGTATAGATATACAATAATATTTAACCCTTTAAAGTCACCTGTGTTTCCCCTTTCATCCCATTACCTTGGCTGTTACTTTGGCGTGACTAGGATCTAGATTGGTCATGAAGTGTGTGTGGATGATGACTAAATTATATTACACAATACAAATGTCTCAGTAAAATCTCACTCTGTGGGGTAATTGGCACTGTTTAAAAATGCATCATATTCATGGACACGCACACACGAACACACACACGAACACACACACACACACGAACACACACATGAACACACACACGAACACACACACACATACACACACGAACACACACACACACACGAACACACACACGAACACACAAACGCACACGCACACACTTGCCATGCGCCCAACGCTTTCTGATCTGACCCGTCAAAACTCGTTAGGCATAAAACATATTTCTAACAGACACCCGTGCGACTCCAATAACCAACCGCCAATTATAGCTGAGCGATATTCTCCCACCTGCCTACCAAAGATTACCATATGATTGGAGCGATTAGATGAAATGAGAGCATTTTTGTGCTGTTCAAAAATTCATAGTGCGCAGCTAGATCACTGGGAAAAAGCACTAACAGGAAGGCTCAGCGTTTTAACTGGTATTTCCTGAATGTTGGTGTGATTGTAGGAGTTGGTTTGATGGACTTTTAAGTCCTTTTTGCATACCATTCTCTGAAATGTTGCTGGGGTTTTGGGAGGAAGCGGATTTCAACATCGGCTTTTTTAATGTGTTGGAATACGGCAGTGAGATAATTGTGTGTGAGTTCGTTACGCTAATACAATCATGTATGTTTATAACTTTGTCCATTGAACTATGGATGACATTTGAAATCAGTTGATCAGTTCTTCAATATTCTCTCTCTCTCAATTCCATTTCAATTTACTGTCATGGGAAACATATGTTAACGTTGCCAAAGCAAGTGAAATAGATAATAAACAAAAGTCAAATAAACAATAAAAATGTACAGTGTTGTATTATGTATATATACAGTGTCGTAATGATGTGCAAATAGTTAAAGTACAAAAGGTAAATAAATAAACATAAATATGGGTTGTATTTACAATGGTGTTTGTTCTTCACTGGTTGCCCCTTTCTTGTGGCTACAGGTCACAAATCTTGCTGCTGTGACGGCACACTGTGGAATTTCACCCAGTAGATATGGGAGTCTATCAAAATTGGATTTGTGGGTCTGTGTAATCTGAGGGGAAAATGTGTCTCTAATACGGACATTCTCTCTCTCTCTCTCTCTCTCTCTCTCTCTCTCTCTCTCTCTCTCTCTCTCTCTCTCTCTCTCTCTATCTCTCTCTCAATTCAAGGGGCTTTATTGGCATGGAAACATGTGTTAACATCTCTATCTCTCTCTCTCCTCTGTTCTCCTCTCCCTATTAATGTCTTCATGAAGTTGTCTGTTGATGCTAGTGGTCAGGTCTGATTTTCCAGTCATTAATGTCTTCATAAAGATATGTGGGGATTCTAATGTTCAGGTCTGTCTGGTCTTCATAAAGATATGTGGGGATTCTAATGTTCAGGTCTGTCTGGTCTTCATAAAGATATGTGGGGATTCTAATGTGCAGGTCTGTCTGGTCTTCATAAAGATATGTGGGGATTCTAATGTGCAGGTCTGTCTGGTCTTCATAAAGATATGTGGGGATTCTAATGTTCAGGTCTGTCTGGTCTTCATAAAGATATGTGGGGATTCTAATGTGCAGGTCTGTCTGGTCTTCATAAAGATATGTGGGTATTCTAATGTGCAGGTCTGTCTGGTCTTCATAAAGCTGTCTGGGGGTCCTAGTGGTCAGTCTTCAACCAGGCCAAAGGGAGAAGAAAAAGGCCAGCTTAGTGTACGTCAATTACACTAGTAGGCGTTCTCTCTTAAAAGCACTCGAGTGGTCAGCTGGGGTCTGATGGACACACGCACGAACACATACGCACACGCACACACACACACACACACGCACACACACACACACAGTCTTGTACAGCTAACCTTGTGAGGACACACAATTCAGTCCCATTCAAAATCTTATTTTCTCTAACCCCTAACCCTAGTCCTAATCCTAATCCTAATCCTAATCCTAACCCTAATCCTAATCCTAACCCTAACCCATACTTTTACCGTTACCCTAAACCTGACCGCAACCATAACCTAAATCCAAAAACCTAAAACCTTAACCGTAACGCTAAACCTAGCTCCTAACCTAATCTTAAAACTAACCCTAGCTCCTAACCCTAATCTTAAAACTAACCCTGGCTCCTAACTCTAACCCTTAACCTAATAGTAACCCTAACACTAATTCTAACCCTAACACTAATTCTAACCTTAACCCTAAACCTCCTAGAAAAAGCATTTCACCTCGTAGGGACTAACAAAATGTCCCCAATTGGTCAAATGTTTTGTTTGTTTACTACACAAGAAAGTTCAACATGTCCAGACACCCACTGACTGTCAGCTTGCTTTAGACTGGCTGGGTGGCCCGGTCGGTCGATAGTTCATTAGCCAGGATTGTCTTGTGTCCATGCAGCTTTGAATATGGTCCTTAATCACTACTGCATTAGGTCAGACCAGACCCAACGCTCAGCTGGGGAAAGCGTGACCCAACAAAGCCAAACACACATAAACACATACACACACACATCGCCTAGAGTGGGAACTGAGGTGGGAGGGAGAGTAGGGAATAGAGCTTCAGGAGTGGGGCAAAGCTTAGGGGGTAAAAAAGCAGGAGTGGGAAAAGAGGGTAAGATAGAAGACACATCATGAAGGGGGGAAGAAAAGGAGGTAGAGGTGAGGGGAAAAAGGGGGGTGCAAGAAGACAGGAGAAGGGGTGGGGTGTAAGGGAGGACACTAAAGGGGCAGTATTAGAAGACAGGAGAAGGGGTGGGGTGTAAGGGAGGACACTAAAGAGGCAGTATTAGAAGACAGGAGAAGGGGTGAGGTTTAAGGGAGGAGGGGCAGTATTAGAAGACAGGAGAAGGGGTGGGGTGTAAGGGAGGACACTAATGTGCAGTATTAGAAGACAGGAGAAGGGGTGAGGTGTAAGGGAGCAGGGGCAGTATTAGAAGACAGGAGAAGGGGTGGGGTGTAAGGGAGGACACTAAAGGGGCAGTATTAGAAGACAGGAGGAGGGAAGGGGTGGGGTGTAAGGGAGGACACTAAAGGGGCAGTATTAGAAGACAGGAGAAGGGGTGGGGTGTAAGGGAGGACACTAAAGGGGCAGTATTAGAAGACAGGAGAAGGGGTGGGGTGTAAGGGAGGACACTAAAGGGGCAGTATTAGAATACAGGAGAAGGGGTGGGGTGGGGTGTAAGGGAAGAGGGGCAGTATTAGAAGACAGGAGAAGGGGTGGGGTGTACGGGAGGACACTAAAGGGGCAGTATTAGAAGACAGGAGAAGGGGTGAGGTGTAAGGGAGGACACTAAAGGGGCAGTATTAGAAGACAGGAGAAGGGGTGAGGTGTAAGGGAGGAGGGGCAGTATTAGAAGACAGGAGAAGGGGTGGGGTGTAAGGGAGGAGGGGCAGTATTAGAAGACAGGAGAAGGGGTGGGGTGGGGTGTAAGGGAGGACACTAAAGGGGCAGTATTAGAAGACAGGAGAAGGGGTGAGGTGTAAGGGAGGAGGGGCAGTATTAGAAGACAGGAGAAGGGGTGAGGTGTAAGGGAGGACACTAAAGGGGCAGTATTAGAAGACAGGAGAAGGGGTGAGGTGCAAGGGAGGAGGGGCAGTATTAGAAGAAGGGAGAAGGGGTGGGGTGTAAGGGAGGACACTAAAGGGGTAGTATTAGAAGACAGGAGAAGGGGTGAGGTGGGGAGAAAGGGAGGAGGGGCAGTATTAGAAGGCAGGAGAAGGGGTGAGGTGTAAGGGAGGAGGGGCAGTATTAGAAGACAGGAGAAGGGGTGGGGTGTAAGGGAGGACACTAAAGGGGCAGTATTAGAAGGCAGGAGAAGGGGTGGGGTGTAAGGGAGGAGGGGCAGTATTAGAAAACAGGAGAAGGGGTGAGGTGTAAGGGAGGACACTAAAGGGGCAGTATTAGAAGACAGGAGAAGGGGTGAGGTGTAAGGGAGGAGGGGCAGTATTAGAAGAAGGGAGAAGGGGTGGGGTGTAAGGGAGGAGGGGCAGTATTAGAAGACAGGAGAAGGAGTGAGGTGTAAGGGAGGACACTAAAGGGGCCAGCATGGAAAGCTCCAGAGTTCCTCCGTGGAGATGGCAGAACCTTCCAGGACAACCATCTCTGCAGTACTCCATCAATCAGGCCTTTATAGTAGAGTGGCCAGACGGAAACCACTCCTCAGTAAAAGGCACATGACAGCCTACTTGGAGTTTGCCAAAAGGCAGCTAAAGGACTCTCAGACCAGGAGAAACAAGATTATCTGGTCTGATGAAACCAAGATGAAACCATTTTGCCTGAATGCCAAACGTCACGTCTGGAGGAAACCTGGCATTATCCCTATGTTGAAGCATGGTGGTGGCATCATCATGCTGTGGGGATGTTTTTCAATGGCTGGGACTGGGAGACTAGTCAGGATCAAGGGAAAGATGAACAGAGCAAAGTAGTGAGACATCCTTGATGCAAACCTGCTCCAGAATGCTCAGGACCTCAGACTGGGCCAAAGGTTCACCTTTCAACAGGACAACAACTCTAAGCACACAGCCAAGACAACGCAGGAGTGGCTTCAGGACAAGTCTCTGAATGTCCTTGAGTGGCCCAGTCAAATCGAACATCTCTGGAGAGACCTGAAAAAATCATTACAGCGACGCTCCCCGTCCAACTTGACAGAGCTTGAGAGGATCAGCTGTGAAAAATGTGAGAAACTCCCCAAATGCCAAGCTTGTAGCGTCAAACCCAAGAAGACTCAAGGCTGTAATCGTTGCCAAACGTGCATCAACAAAGTACTGAGTAAAGGGTCTGAATTCTTATGTAAATGTGATATTTCAGGTTTTTAAAAATATTTTTTTACATTTGCCAAAATGTATAAAAACCTGCTTTTGCTTTGTTATTATGGAGTATTGTGTGTAGATTGATGAGGGGAAAAAAACAATTGAATCCATTTTAGAATAAGGCTGTAACGTAACAACATGTGGAGGGGTCTGAATACTTTCCTAATTATATCACAGAGGATGTACTGTGACGCCCTTCTGCAGTCTGTATCTCACTCTAATATATCTACTGCTGTACATACTCTTAGTTTATCAGGATTTCAGTTACACTTTTACTCCAGTCTGTATTATTGTTCTGTAATGTGACAGGGGGGCAGAGAGAGGGGAGAGGGCCTATTAAATACATAGAAGGGATGGTAGAAGGGTGGACAGTAGAAGGGAGGAGAGGGTAGAAGGGAGGAGGGGGTAGAAGGGTGGACAGTAGAAGGGAGGAGAGGGTAGAAGGGAGGAGAGGGTAGAAGGGAGGAGAGGGTAGAAGGGAGGAGAGAGCAGAATGGAGGAGAGGGCAGAAGGGTGGACAGTAGAAGGGAGGAGAGGGTAGAAGGGAGGAGAGAGTAGAAGTGAGGAGAGAGTAGACGGGAGGAGAGAGTAGAAGGGAGGAGAGAGTAGAAGGGGGAGAGGGTAGAAGGGAGGAGAGAGTAGAAGGGAGGAGAGAGTAGAAGGGAGGAGAGGGTAGAAGGGAGGAGAGGGTAGAAGGGAGGAGAGGGTAGAAGGGAGGAGAGAGTAGAAGGGAGGAGAGAGTAGAAGGGAGGAGAGAGTAGAAGGGAGGAGAGGGTAGAGGGAGGAGAGGGTAGAAGGGAGGAGAGGGTAGAAGGGAGGAGAGAGTAGAAGGGAGGAGAGAGTAGAAGGGAAGAGAGGGTAGAAGGGAGGAGAGGGTAGAAGGGAGGAGGAGTTAGAAGGGTGGACAGTAGAAGGAAGAAGAGAGTAGAAGGGAGGAGAGAGTAGAAGGGAGAAGGGAGGGGAGAGTAGAAGGGAGGAGAGGGTAGAAGGGAGGAGAGAGTAGAAGGGAGGAGAGGGTAGAAGGGAGGAGAGGGTAGAAGGGAGGAGAGAGTAGAAGGGAGGAGAGAGTAGAAGGGAGGAGAGGGTAGAAGGGAGGAGGGGGTAGAAGGGTGGAGGGGGTAGAAGGGTGGACAGTAGAAGGAAGAAGAGAGTAGAAGGGAGGAGAGAGTAGAAGGGAGAAGGGAGGGGAGAGTAGAAGGAAGGAGGTTAGGTGGATTCTCCTCCAGTAGACTCGGGCTGCTTTATTCTTTCAAAGGACAAAAAAGAACCAGAAGAGGACAGACAGACAGAAGATGGAAGATTGTTAAATGTCACTGGGCTCTGCATTTTGATTGTGTGTGTGTGTGTGTTGTGTGTGTGTGTGTGTGTGTGTGTGTGTGTGTGTGTGTGTGTGTGTGTGTGTGTGCGTGCCTGTGTGTTGCACCGAGTGCAAATCTAATCCTCTCCATTCACTGGGGAAAAGATTGTGAGAGGGAAAAAGGAGGAGAAGGGGAGGAGGAGTAGGAAGGGAGAACAATAGAACAACAACTCCATCACATATAAATCAGATTTCTGCGCTCACTCTTAGACGGGGTGAAATTTGGGTAATTTATAATTAATGGCTATCAAGGTAGCATTTATCTGAATGATGAGAGAGTGAGGGAGATGGAAAGTAAGCTAGATAGTGGTTGTGGGGGTTTAGAGACTGAAAAGTGGATGGGTTAAGGGGGGGTACGAGGGGGAGGACAGGAGGAGAGGAGAGGAAGGAGGGAGGGGGGAAGGAGTGCAGTCAAATGGCACTCATGACAAATGACACGTCCTGTCTTCCTGTCTCCTCTCCTCCGCTGGATGATTTGTCATCTCCTTCTCTGACATTTCTCATCCCGCTATCAAATCACCCTGACAGAATGATATTTTCTAATTCTGCCCGGCCCAGCAACACGGGAGCTCACCCAGATACGACCCTCTGCTACTGTGTACTTCTACCCTCGCCTCTCCTAGTCAGGAGCTCACCCAGATACGACCCTCTGCTACTGTGTACTTCTACCCTCGCCTCTCCTAGTCAGGAGCTCACCCAGATACGACCCTCTGCTACTGTGTACTTCTACCCTCGCCTCTCCTAGTCAGGCGCTCACCAGAACAATAGCTTAATCGGTTAGTAGCTCGTCAAAAACATGGATGACACACTATATACTGAATGCCTTCTCAGTGATGGGGCCCGTGCAGTGTTCTCAGTGATGGGGCCCATGCAGTGTTCTCATTGACGTGGCCCATGTAGTGTTCTCAGTGACGGGGCCCATGCAGTGTTCTCAGTGATGGGGCCCATGCAGTGTTCTCAGTGATGGAGCCCATGCAGTGTTCTCAGTGACGGGGCCCATGCAGTGTTCTCAGTGATGGGGCCCATGTAGTGTTCTCAGTGATGGGGCCCATGCAGTGTTCTCAGTGATGGGGCCCATGTAGTGTTCTCAGTGATGGGGCCCATGTAGTGTTCTCAGTGATGGGGCCCATGCAGTGTTCTCAGTGATGGGGCCCATGTAGTGTTCTCAGTGATGGGGCCCATGCAGTGTTCTCAGTGATGGGGCCCATGCAGTGTTCTCAGTGATGGGGCCCATGCAGTGTTCTCAGTGATGGGGCCCATGCAGTGTTCTCAGTGATGGGGCCCATGCAGTGTTCTCAGTGATGGGGCCCATGCAGTGTTCTCAGTGATGGGGCCCATGCAGTGTTCTCAGTGATGGGGCCCATGCAGTGTTCTCAGTGATGGGGCCCATGCAGTGTTCTCAGTGATGGGGCCCATGCAGTGTTCTCAGTGATGGGGCCCATGTAGTGTTCTCAGTGATGGGGCCCATGCAGTGTTCTCAGTGATGGGGCCCATGTAGTGTTCTCAGTGATGGGGCCCATGCAGTGTTCTCAGTGATGGGGCCCATGTGGGGCCCATGTAGTGTTCTCAATTATGGGGCCCATGCAGTGTTCTCAGTGATGGAGCCCATGCAGTGTTCTCAGTGGGGCCCATATAGTGTTCTCA
This sequence comes from Oncorhynchus tshawytscha, assembly GCF_018296145.1. NCBI lineage: Eukaryota > Metazoa > Chordata > Actinopteri > Salmoniformes > Salmonidae > Oncorhynchus > Oncorhynchus tshawytscha. The sequence goes on along the minus strand of NC_056457.1, from coordinate 27,644,119 downwards.
GTGATGGGGCCTATGCAGTGTTCTCAGTGATGGGGCCCATGCAGTGTTCTCAGTGATGGAGCCCATGCAGTGTTCTCAGTGATGGGGCCCATGTAGTGTTCTCAGTGATGGGGCCCATGCAGTGTTCTCAGTGATGGGGCCCATGTAGTGTTCTCAGTGATGGGGCCCATGCAGTGTTCTCAGTGATGGGGCCCATGTAGTGTTCTCAGTGATGGGGCCCATGCAGTGTTCTCAGTGATGGGGCCCATGTAGTGTTCTCAGTGATGGGGCCCATGCAGTGTTCTCAGTGATGGGCCCATGCAGTGTTCTCAGTGATGGGGCCCATGTAGTGTTCTCAGTGATGGGGCCCATGCAGTGTTCTCAGTGATGGGGCCCATGCAGTGTTCTCAGTGATGGATCCCATGCAGTGTTCTCAGTGATGGGGCCCATGCAGTGTTCTCAGTGATGGTGCCCATGCTGTGTGACTCCTCCTCTGTTGATCATCTGCATTATAATTGAATCATCTCTGATTATGGTAGCAGTCTGTAGATGAGAGCCCACCTGCTGTGGTCTCAGTGATGGGGCCCATGCAGTGTGACTCCTCCTCTGTTGATCATTTGCATTATAATTGAATCATCTCTGATTATGGTAGCAGTCTGTAGATGAGAGCCCACCTGCTGTGGTCTCAGTGATGGGGCCCATTATAATTGAATCATCTCTGATTATGGTAGCAGTCTGTAGATGAGAGCCCACCTGCTGTGGTCTCAGTGATGGAGCCCATTATAATTGAATCATCTCTGATTATGGTAGCAGTCTGTAGATGAGAGCCCACCTGCTGTGGTCTCAGTGATGGGGCCCATTATAATTGAATCATCTCTGATTATGGTATTGTTTTGTAATAATAATTAATAAATACATAATAATAGTAATAAAATACCTTTGAACTGAATACTAATAAGTAAGACCTTCTCACTGTGATGACTCTGTTTGTCCATAATCCTCTTCTTTAGAAGTTAAACTAATCAGCTCGGATCACTAATTCAAAATTAGCAGGTGATCCTTATCAATTCTTCCCAGAGACACAGAAAGATATATGTATCTTTACATCTCGATGAGGAAGGTTTTGGCTCTGTGTCTGAAACTGCAGAACTAGCCATTTTACATAATTGAAAAAACCTTGAATCGTCTTTATTATCGATGGACTTTTGGACACTGTTGTCCTTTCAGGTAATGCCTTTATATCTCCAATCAGACTGTTGTTTCTTTCGAGACTGTAGCCTCTTAACCTGCACAGGCATCATTTCCTTAAGACACAGGAAGTAAAGTTAAAAACAACATTTTAATAATACACTGATTCACTCATAAAATCAAAACAACATTAGGAAAACATACTGATTACCCCGTATTTATTACTCAGTTCTGAAAAGGTATAGTATTTATTACTCAGCTCTGTAAAGGTATAGTATTTATTACTCAGCTCTGAAAAGGTATAGTATTTATTACTCAGCTCTGAAAAGGTATAGTATGTATTACTCAGCTCTGAAAAGGCATAGTATTTATGACTCAGCTCTTATAATCTCAAAGGTATAGTATTTATTACTCAGCTCTGAAAAGGTATCAGTATTTATGACTCAGCTCTGAAAAGGTATAGTATTTATTACTCAGCTCTGCAGGTATAGTATTTATGACTCATCTCTGAAAATTATAGTATTTATTACTCAGCTCTGTAAAGGTATAGTATTTATTACTCAGCTCTGAAAAGGTATAGTATTTATGACTCAGCTCTGAAAAGGTATAGTATTTATTACTCAGCTCTGAAAAGGTATAGTATTTATGACTCAGCTCTGAAAAGGTATAGTATTTATTACTCAGCTCTGAAAAGGTATAGTATTTATTACTCAGCTCTGAAAAGGTATAGTATTTATTACTCAGCTCTGAAAAGGTATAGTATGGTATGACTCAGCTCTGAAAAGGTATAGTATGTATTACTCAGCTCTGAAAAGGCATAGTATTTATTACTCAGCTCTGAAAAATGGTATAGTATTTATTACTCAGCTCTGAAAAGGTATAGTATTTATTTAGCTCTGAAAAGGTATAGTAGTTAATGCTCAGCTATGTAAAGTCTATAGATGTATATTAGCCCACATATACTGCTCAGCACTGTATAGGTATATTATGTTACTCAGCCCATACACAGGTATAGCATTTATTACTCAGCTCTGAAATTATTTATTAGCAGCTCTGAAAAGTATAGATTTATTACTCAGCTCTGAAAAGGTATAGTATTTATTACTCAGCTCTGAAAAGGTATAGTATTTATTACTCAGTTCTGAAAAGGTATAGTATTTATTACTCAGCTCTGTAAAGGTATAGTATTTATTACTCACCTCTGAAAAGGTATAGTATTTATTACTCAGCTCTGTAAAGGTATAGTATTTATTACTCAGCTCTGAAAAGGTATAGTATTTATTACTCAGCTCTGTAAAGGTATAGTTTTATTACTCATTTATTACTCAGCTCTGAAAAGGTATAAGTATTTATTACTCAGCTCTGAAAAGGTATAGTATGATTATCAGCTCTGAAAAGGTAAGATTTATTACTCAGCTCTGTGATGACTCAGCTCTGTAAAGGTAAGTATCTTATTTCAGCTCTGAAAAGTTATAGTATTTATTAATCAGCTCTGTAAATCAGCTCTGAAAAGGTATAGTATTTATTACTCAGCTCTGTAAAGGTATAGTATTTATTACTCAGCTCTGAAAAGGTATAGTATTTATTACTCAGCTCAGAAAAGGTATAGTATTTATTACTCAGCTCTGAAAAGGTATAGTATTTATTACTCAGCTCTGAAAAGGTATAGTATTGATTACTCAGCTCTGAAAAGGTATAGTATTTATTACTCAGCTCTGAAAAGGTAGTATTTATTACTCAGCTCTTAAAGGAAAAAATAGTATTTATTACTCAGCTCTGAAAAGGTATAGTATTTATTATCAGCTCCAATCAGTATAGTATTTATTACTCAGCTCTGAAAACTGTAGTATTTATTACTCAGCTGCAAAGGCATCATTTATTACTCAGCTCTGAACAGGAAGTATTTATTACTCAAAAAAGGTATAGTATTTATTACTCAGCTCTGAAAAGGTATAGTATTTTTACTCAGCTCTGAAAATCAATTACTCAGCTCTTAAAGGTAAAGTATTTATTACTCAGCTCTGAAAAGGTATAGTATTTATTACTCAGCTCTGAAAAGGTATTATTTATTACTCAGCTCTGAAAAGGTATAGTATTTATTACTCTGAAAAGGTATAGTATTTATTACTCAGCTCTGAAAAGGTATAGTATTTATTACTCAGCTCTGAAAAGGTATAGTATTTATTACTCAGCTCTGAAAAGGTATAGTATTTATTACTCAGCTCTGAAAAGGTATAGTATTTATTACTCAGCTCTGAAAAGGTATAGTATTTATTACTCAGCTCTGTAAAGGTATAGTATTTATTACTCAGCTCTGTAAAGGTATAGTATTTATTACTCAGCTCTGAAAAGGTATAGTATTTATTACTCAGCTCTGAAAAGGTATAGTATTTATTACTCAGCTCTGAAAAGGTATAGTATTTATTACTCAGCTCTGAAAAGGTATAGTATTTATTACTCAGCTCTGAAAAGGTATAGTATTTATTACTCAGCTCTGAAAAGGTATAGTATTTATTACTCAGCTCTGTAAAGGTATAGTATTTATTACTCAGCTCTTTAAAGGTATAGTAGTTAATGCTCAGCTATGTAAAGGTATAGTATGTATTACTCAGCACTGTATAGGTATAGTATTTATTACTCAGCTCTGTAAAGGTATAGTATTTATTACTCAGCTCTGTAAAGTTATAGTATGTATTACTCCGCTCTGTAAAGGTATGGTATGTATTACTCAGCTCTGTAAAGTTATAGTATTTATTACTCAGCTCTGAAAAGGTATAGTATTTATTACTCAGCTCTGAAAAGGTATAGTATTTATTACTCAGCTCTGAAAAGGTATAGTATTTATTACTCAGCTCTGTAAAGGTATAGTATGTATTACTCAGCTCTGTAAAGTTATAGTATTTATTACTCAGCTCTGTAAAGTTATAGTATTGATTACTCAGCTCTGAAAAGGTATAGTATTTATTACTCAGCTCTGAAAAGGTATAGTATTTATTACTCAGCTCTGTAAAGGTATAGTATGTATTACTCAGCTCTGAAAAGGTATAGTATTTATTACTCAGCTCTGAAAAGGTATAGTATTTATTACTCAGCTCTGAAAAGGTATAGTATTTATTACTCAGCTCTGAAACGGTATAGTATTTATTACTCAGCTCTGAAAAGGTATAGTATTTATTACTCAGCTCTGAAAAGGTATAGTGTTTATTACTCAGCTCTGAAAAGGTATAGTATTTATTACTCAGCTCTGAAAAGGTATAGTATTTATTACTCAGCTCTGTAAAGGTATAGTATTTATTACTCAGCTCTGAAAAGGTATAGTATTTATTACTCAGCTCTGAAAAGGTATAGTATTTATTACTCAGCTCTGAAAAGGTATAGTATTTATTACTCAGCTCTGAAAAGGTATAGTATTTATTACTCAGCTCTGAAAAGGTATAGTATTTATTACTCAGCTCTGAAAAGGTATAGTATTTATTACTCAGCTCTGAAAAGGTATAGTATTTATTACTCAGCTCTGTAAAGGTATAGTATTTATTACTCAGCTCTGTAAAGGTATAGTATTTATTACTCAGCTCTGAAAAGGTATAGTATTTATTACTCAGCTCTGAAAAGGTATAGTATTTATTACTCAGCTCTGAAAAGGTATAGTATTTATTACTCAGCTCTGAAAAGGTATAGTATTTATTACTCAGCTCTGAAAAGGTATAGTATTTATTACTCAGCTCTGTAAAGGTATAGTATTTATTACTCAGCTCTGTAAAGGTATAGTATTTATTACTCAGCTCTGTAAAGGTATAGTATTTATTACTCAGCTCTGTAAAGTTATAGTATGTATTACTCAGCTCTGTAAAGGTATGGTATGTATTACTCAGCTCTGTAAAGTTATAGTATTTATTACTCAGCTCTGTAAAGGTATGGTATGTATTACTCAGCTCTGTAAAGTTATAGTATTTATTACTCAGCTCTGTAAAGTTATAGTATTTATTACTCAGCTCTGTAAAGGTATAGTATTTATTACTCAGCTCTGTAAAGGTATAGTATTTATTACTCAGCTCTGTAAAGTTATAGTATTTATTACTCAGATCTGTAAAGGTATAGTATTTATTACTCAGCTCTGAAAAGGTATAGTATTTATTACTCAGCTCTGAAAAGGTATAGTATTTATTACTCAGCTCTTTAAAGGTATAGTAGTTAATGCTCAGCTATGTAAAGGTATAGTATGTATTACTCAGCACTGTATAGGTATATTATGTTACTCAGCCCTACACAGGTATAGCATTTATTACTCAGCACAAAACAGGTATAGTATTTATTTACTCAGCTCTGTAAAGTTATAGTATGTATTACTCAGCCCTGTAAAGGTATAGTATGTATTACTCAGCTCTGTAAAGGTATAGTATGTATTACTCAGCTCTGTAAAGGTATAGTATTTATTACTCAGCTCTGTAAAGGTATAGTATGTATTACTCAGCTCTGTAAAGGTATAGTATGTATTACTCAGCTCTGTAAAGTTATAGTATTTATTACTCAGCTCTGTAAAGGTATGGTATGTATTACTCAGCTCTGTAAAGTTATAGTATTTATTACTCAGCTCTGAAAAGGTATAGTATTTATTACTCAGCTCTGTAAAGTTATAGTATGTATTACTCAGCTCTGTAAAGGTATGGTATGTATTACTCAGCTCTGTAAAGGTATAGTATGTATTACTCAGCTCTGTAAAGTTATAGTATTTATTACTCAGCTCTGAAAAGGTATAGTATTTATTACTCAGCTCTGAAAAGGTATAGTATTTATTACTCAGCTCTGTAAAGGTATAGTATTTATTACTCAGCTCTGAAAAGGTATAGTATTTATTACTCAGCTCTGAAAAGGTATAGTATTTATTACTCAGCTCTGTAAAGGTATAGTATGTATTACTCAGCTCTGTAAAGGTATAGTATGTATTACTCAGCTCTGTAAAGGTATAGTATGTATTACTCAGCTCTGAAAAGGTATAGTATTTATTACTCAGCTCTGTAAAGGTATAGTATTTATTACTCAGCTCTGTAAAGGTATAGTAGTTAATGCTCAGCTCTGAAAAGGTATAGTATGTATTACTCAGCTCTGTAAAGGTATAGTATTTATTACTCAGCTCTGTAAAGGTATAGTATTTATTTCTCAGCTCTGTAAAGGTATAGTATTTATTACTCAGCTCTGTAAAGGTATAGTATTTATTACTCAGCTCTGTAAAGGTATAGTATTTATTACTCAGCTCTGTAAAGGTATGGTATGTATTCTTCTGCTATGTAAAGGTGTAGTATTTATTTCTCAGCCCTACACAGGTATATATTTATTACTCAGCTCTGTAAAGGTATAGTATTTATTTCTCAGCTCTGAAAATATATAGTTTTTATTATTCTGAACTGACTATGGTTTTAGCAGTGTGTCACTGTAGTTTTAGCTTTGTGTGACTGTAGATTTTTAAGTTTGTGACAGTGTGACTGTAGTTTAGCAGTGTGTGACTGTGTGACTGTAGTTTTAGCAGTGTAGTTTTACTAGTGTTTGACTGTGTGACTGTAGTTTTACCAGTCTGTGACTGTGGTTTTAGCAGTGTGTGACTGTGTGACTGTGTGACTGTAGTTTAGCAGTGTGTGACTGTG
>NC_056457.1:27567313-27634813 GCF_018296145.1 Oncorhynchus tshawytscha | reverse complement strand
AGGATGTGTAACTCAGCTCTGATAGGTCAACAGGGATGGTAGGGATGGTAGAGAGGCTAAATTACTTTCTGTCTGAACCACTGTGTTAATACAACTATGTCCCTCTCAGACTGGCCTCCATTTTACTCATAATAACACTTAACTGTGCAAATTACAACAGTTTTCTACGTCCATAAGGGAAGTTTTAAAGGGCGACAGTACTTCCTGCGGCCACCACTGTATTAAGTACTTCCTGATTTGGCCTCATTTGACGTTTGGTTCATTAAGAAATGCGGCCACCACTGTTATTAAAACGTGAGAGTTGGTTTACGATTTGGTTTGATGTGGATGTTTTGTGTGGGAAGATTTAGCCAAATTACCAAAATGGATTAATAATTCATCAATAAATGATGCAATAAGAATTAGACATTATTTTCATGTCGCGCATCTTTTAGTTTTCTAATTAAATTATTTTATTATTTTGTGTATGAATTTCTACAATTTATAGTTGGGTTTTGGGCTTTTAATTAAGTTACTGAAAATCAGAGCTATTGATATTTTAGCGTATTGTCCCATGTACATTGCATAATTTACCGATATTCCCTTAAAAAAATATCCAAAGTCAACACAAATTTCCCACAGGCATTAAGACCGAATCGCGTATAGCTGCACTCCGAATTGATGATTCCTTGTGTGCTGACAAAAACAACCCCAACCTTCATTATGTGGTGATGCAGTCGCGAACACAGGTTTCACAATGAAACTGACGAAACTGACGTTATCACCAAAATTTGCCTATTTACACTTCGTCCTCAATTTTGATAGTAGAATGTTTCTGACTCATATCGAGGCACAAAGGCTGTTTCCTAATTGAGAACTTGTTTTTTATAGGGGCAGTTGCTCTTTAAACCTGACTTCAAGTAAACAGTGGAAAAATACAATCGCTAGCTGTACAGTCGTATGTTGAACTCACGTCATGAAATATGCTGATACATCTACTACGGTGTTTTTGAGTAAAAAATGCAGCCCTGTGTGTCTAAACGTTGTTTGTGTAGAGGCACCTGACGAAAGACTATAGAGTAGTCAATTCACTAACATCACCATCATACAAGAGAACAGAACAGAGAGAGGTAATCTGAACAGAGAGAGAGAGAGAGAGAGAGAGAGAGAGAGAGAGGCCCCTGAGTGAGATGAGCTGATGAAACCAGAGGAGGGAAGGAGGTGAGGGAGGGAGGGAGGGAGGGAGGGAGGGAGGGAGGGAGGGAGGGAGGGAGGAGGGAGGGGGGAGGGAGGGAGGGAGGGAGGGAGGGAGGGAGGGAGGGAGGGAGGGAGGGAGTCAAAATGTGTATGTTTTGAGATTGTGGATTTTTTTCCAAGACATTAATTGTGCAATTAATAAGAAGAAATCTATGGAATATTTCCATTTAATAATTAGGAAAAGAAAAACTATCATATTCAGCATCATTTAAATAATTTACTGGAAAAATATGTATTCTATTATTTTGCTAGTCTTAGTAGCTGGTATTATTTTGTTTCGAAATAAGCACACAATTTTGTTTTTCAATTTGATCAATAGCAATTGCAGAAATGTATTTTAAAGAACTTTAATCAGAGCAAAAATATCTTACAGTTAATCTGTTGTGAAATGTAATGTGCTGTTTTGAATGATATTACACTGCCTTAACTCCAGGAAGAGTAGCTGCTGCCTTGGCAACAGAAAACGGGTTTCCAAAATAAATACACATATGGTGATGGTTGTTTACATTAAACTAATCTCTTGATTGCTGTTGTTTTATGTTAAGGTGAAATGAAGATAATTGTGTAATGTCAGTTCACATGTAACTACACACACACCGACACACATGTCACACATATGAATCTCAACAAAAGAAAGGTCCAAGGGACCTCAAAGACAATCCGAATCTCTCTGTGTCAACGCCATGCCTGATGACCGCAGACCATCAGAGATGCAAGTTGTCATGGTTACTAGGGTCAGAGCAATTGCCTTTCTCACATCCCCAATCCCCCCAACTTCCCCAACCCTCTCCTCCCAACCCCCCTGATATCCTAGTAAGAAGTATGAATTTTAGAACAGGTATAGACCAGTATATCAGACAATAAGCAGTGTTGATGTGCTGCTTTGAGCGGCCTGCCTGACTGACTTCCTGGATGATCTCTCCCCGTCTCTGTCTCTCCTCTTTCTCTCTGTCTCTCTCTATTTCTCTCCCCTCTTTCTCTCCCCCTCCCCTATTTCTCTCTCTCTCTCTCTTTCTCTCCCCCTCTGTCTCTCTCTCCCTCCCCCTCTCTTACTCTCTACCTCTACCGCTCTCTCTTCCCTTTCAGGTGCAATTAGACTTTCTCAAACATGTCCTAGAAAAGGAAGAAAAAGGAAATGATTGAAAAGTTGTCATAAAATAAAAACAAGATGTGAAGAGGGAAAAAATATATCTAAAAATATCAAACAAATTAATATCTAAATAATAAAAATAAAAATATCTATATTTCTAAGAGATGGATTTGTTTATCTTGTAGAGAAGCAATGAATGTAAATGCAACTAAGATAGAAAGATGCTGCTAAGCACTTGGGGATTTTAAAATGAATTCATGGTTATTATAAAGCTTTTCATTTCCATGGCAATTTAACCCATCAACGTAATTACTTTTTTTTTTCTTCAACTTGTTTTTAATGAAAATGTTTGTGCAATAGACAAATGGACAGGCATTTGTAGGGATGAAAAGGGCTTTGGTGTACAAAGCCCTTTAAAGACCACTAAGTGCTTCCATTACTTTGGTCTATATATTTCTTTATTAACAGCCTTGTGGAAATACCATCTTTTTTTTATCGCAAAGATACTTTAATGTTTAAAGAGTTCATTTATTATACTCAAAGCTTTCATTCTATTGTTAAGAGGAGATTCATTCTATTGTTAAGAGGAGATTCATTCTATTGTTAAGAGGAGATTCATTCTATTGTTAAGAGGAGATTCATTCTATTGTTAAGAGGAGAATCATTCCACATTTGCCCCAATGATGGTATAGTTTTTTGCATTTTGAGACAGCCTATAATAATTATTTTAACAATATTAATAATTTGCATTTTAAATGCAGTGGTTTAGAAAATCAGCACTCAATATATGTGTTCTTTGTATACATTTTGTCCCAAAAAATGTAAGTAATATTTATCATGAAATTTGCATACTCAATTCATGTACTGGAACACATATAAATAGTGCAATAAAATACATACATTAAATCCTCAAAATATAAATATAATATTAATTTTAATTGTATCGTTCTGAAATAAGTAATACATAAGGTTATTTAACACATAAGATACTCTAATAAAACATCTCAACATCTATTGATATGTCAGTTACAATTTCCATATTTTCCTTCACATATATTTAATTGTTATTAACCACCTGGATTTTGATCTATATTGCTTCATGGAATTGTAATTGAATGATCCAGGTTGATTTTTGATCAGTTCAACCTGCCACCCGTCCAATGAGGTATCCTGTTAGAGATGTTGTTTATAATGGCTGATAGGAGAAGCCACTTACTGGCCTGTTTATGACCTCCTCTCATCTCTCCTCTTAACTTCCACCCTTTCACTGACCTTTGTCTTGGCTAGACGTGTACAGGTTATATATCTACCATCCTGGAAGCACACTAGGCCATTAGATATAGCGTGCACACACGTTATAGGGGCATGGACAGAGAGAGAGAGAGAGAGAGAGAGAGACATGAACAGAGAGAGAGAGGCATGGACAGAGAGAGAGAGAGAGAGTGGCATGGACAGAGAGAGAGAGAGAGGGACATTGACAGAGAGAGAGAGAGAGAGTGGCATGGACAGAGAGAGAGAGAGAGAGAGAGTGGGGCATGGAGAGAGAGAGAGAGAGAGAGAGAGAGAGTGGCATGGACAGAGAGAGAGAGAGTGGGGCATGGACAGAGAGAGAGAGAGAGAGAGTGGGGCATGGACAGAGAGAGAGAGAGAGAGAGGGGCATGGACCGAGAGAGAGAGAGAGTGAGAGGGGCATGGACAGAGAGAGAGAGAGGGGCATGGACCGAGAGAGAGAGAGAGAGAGAGAGAGTGGGGCATGGACAGAGAGAGAGAGAGAGAGAGTGGCATGGACAGAGAGAGAGAGAGTGGGGCATGGACAGAGAGAGAGAGAGAGAGAGAGAGGGGCATGGACAGAGAGAGAGAGAGAGAGAGTGGGGCATGGACAGAGAGAGAGAGAGAGAGAGAGAGAGAGAGGGGCATGGACAGAGAGAGAGAGAGAGACATGGACAGAGAGAGAGAGAGGGGCATGGACAGAGAGAGAGGGGCATGGACAGAGAGAGAGAGTGGGGCATGGACAGAGAGATAGAGAGGGAGAGGAATGGAAACAGGGAGAGATGACCCTCTTGATCTCAGATGTGAATCCTTGGTTTTGGCCTCTCTCTCTCTCTCTCTCCCCCTCTCTCTCTCTCTCTCTCTCCCCCTCTCTCTCTCTCTCTCTCTCTCTCTCTCTCTCTCTCTCTCTCTCTCTCTCTCTCTCTCTCCAACAGTAGCAGGATTACCGGCAGATAAAAGCCTGCGTTGGTCGATTCGTCTGTAGGGCGAGTTAAATAAGCTAGGCTTTCTGGTCAGGCAGTGGTGTCCAGTTCCACCTGGTTTTTAAAAGGTCCTGGATCAAGGGCCTTAATTGTCCAGTAGCGTGGCAACAAACACTGGCTTCATTACCTATGGAGGGCTGGCTCAGGGAGAATGACCCACCCTCTTAGAATGGACATGTAACTGGCTTCATTACCTATGGAGGGCTGGCACAGGGAGAATGACCCACCTTCTTAGAATGGACATGTAACTGGATTCATTACCTATGGAGGGCTGGCTGGCACAGGGAGAATGACCCACCTTCTTAGAATGGACATGTAACTGGATTCATTACCTATGGAGGGCTGGCACAGGGAGAATGACCCACCTTCTTAGAATGGACATGTAACTGGATTCATTACCTATGGAGGGCTGGCTGGCACAGGGAGAATGACCCACCTTCTTAGAATGGACATGTAACTGGATTCATTACCTATGGAGGGCTGGCTGGCACAGGGAGAATGACCCACCTTCTTAGAATGGACATGTAACTGGATTCATTACCTATGGAGGGCTGGCACAGGGAGAATGACCCACCTTCTTAGAATGGACATGTAACTGGCTTCATTACCTATGGATGGCTGGCTGGCACAGGGAGAATGACCCACCCTCTTAGAATGGACATGTAACTGGATTCATTACCTATGGAGGGCTGGCTGGCACAGGGAGAATGACCCACCCTCTTAGAATGGACATGTAACTGGATTCATTACCTATGGAGGGCTGGCACAGGGAGAATGACCCACCTTCTTAGAATGGACATGTAACTGGATTCATTACCTGGCACAGGGAGAATGGAATGGGGCTGGCACAGGGAGAATGACCCACCCTCTTAGAATGGACATGTAACTGGATTCATTACCTATGGAGGGCTGGCACAGGGAGAATGACCCACCCTCTTAGAATGGACATGTAACTGGATTCATTACCTATGGAGGGCTGGCACAGGGAGAATGACCCACCCTCTTAGAATGGACATGTAACTGGATTCATTACCTATGGAGGGGGCTGGCACAGGGAGAATGACCCACCCTCTTAGAATGGACATGTAACTGGATTCATTACCTATGGAGGGCTGGCACAGGGAGAATGACCCACCTTCTTAGAATGGACATGTAACTGGATTCATTACCTATGGAGGGCTGGCACAGGGAGAATGACCCACCCTCTTAGAATGGACATGTAACTGGATTCATTACCTATGGAGGGCTGGCACAGGGAGAATGACCCACCCTCTTAGAATGGACATGTAACTGGATTCATTACCTATGGAGGGCTGGCACAGGGAGAATGACCCACCCTCTTAGAATGGACATGTAACTGGATTCATTACCTATGGAGGGCTGGCACAGGGAGAATGACCCACCCTCTTAGAATGGACATGTAACTGGATTCATTACCTATGGAGGGCTGGCACAGGGAGAATGACCCACCCTCTTAGAATGGACATGTAACTGGATTCATTACCTATGGAGGGAGGCTGGGCTGGCACAGGGAGAATGACCCACCCTCTTAGAATGGACATGTAACTGGATTCATTACCTATGGAGGGCTGGCACAGGGAGAATGACCCACCCTCTTAGAATGGACATGTAACTGGATTCATTACCTATGGAGGGCTGGCACAGGGAGAATGACCCACCCTCTTAGAATGGACATGTAACTGGATTCATTACCTATGGAGGGCTGGCACAGGGAGAATGACCCACCCTCTTAGAATGGACATGTAACTGGATTCATTACCTATGGAGGGCTGGCACAGGGAGAATGACCCACCCTCTTAGAATGGACATGTAACTGGATTCATTACCTATGGAGGGCTGGCACAGGGAGAATGACCCACCCTCTTAGAATGGACATGTAACCTGGATTCATTACCTAACTGGAGGGCTGGCACAGGGAGAATGACCCACCCTCTTAGAATGGACATGTAACTGGATTCATTACCTATGGAGGGCTGGCTGGCACAGGGAGAATGACCCACCCTCTTAGAATGGACATGTAAAATGGCCGATGACCCCTGTTCAGCCGGGCATAGAGGAGGACGTTAGTATTTAGTCTTTTCTACAGGCCTCGGTTGGACGCCAGAGTCAAGTCTTTTGTAGAGGGGCCGAGCCTATTGAGAGATGTGTCTGTTACAGTCCCTGTCTTTCATGTCCTCCTCTCTTTATGTGAAGTGACGACTAGAAAGGAGCAGAGGACAAAAGCAGCTTCACTTATTCTCGTTGGACAACCCCTCCGAAGACTTTTCCATGCTGTTACATTTAGCGGTTGTCCATTTGTTTTGTTTGACTTTTGTTCCGCAACAGAGATAAATACATATTGGAATTTGATTGTTAAATATATTTATTTGGATTGACATAAATCAAGTTTCATTGTACAGATCCATTGAGCAAATGTAGAGGGTAAAATATGTATGTTTTCTTATGATCAGCATAATTATATGCTAAATAATATTTTATACTATGTTCTAAAATGTTACCGTCTAAAATTGTACCACTTTATTGGAAAACAAATGCAGTACATATCTTTCAATCAATTACAGAATGTAATGGGTGTCTCAAGGCTTTTCGATCTGTTCATTAACATACATGTGTACAGTACATTAATGCATTTGTTTTGAGTAAAATTCCTCAGATTCTCTGATCATAAACTTGTATTTTTTGTAAATGGACAGAGGACATTCCAAACTCTAATTCCAAACTCTAATTCCAAACTCTAATTCCAAACTCTAATTCCAAACTCTAATTCCAAACTCTAATTCCAAACTCTAATTCCAAACTATTAACTCTCACATGATTCTTCTCTCTCCACTTGTCTTTAGTTCATCATTTTAGTTGAATAAGTAAATGAGATTTGCAGAATGTGTGTGTACATGCTTTCTTACATGATCTTTCCTCTGCATTTCCTTTCCTGCATCTGCATGTGTTCAGCCTCTTAACCAGATAACCAGATGCAGGGGACATGATTTAAAACGGGCATAAAAATACCATGTATAAACTATTCATAAATATATTAATAGCATAAACTAGAATAGCTCAGTTGACTATAGAAACTTGTTGTCCAGATTTCACAGGCTGAAACTCCTCTTTCATATCCAAGCAGTTTGATTGCTAGTAATTTGGAAGTTTTGTTTTACAAGTGATGTTCGTGTTAAATGATTGTTTCACCTTCTGAATGCCCTTATTGTAAGTCGCTACAGGGGGAAAATGGTTGTCTAAATGACTCAAATGGAAATGGAAGATGGTGATGTGAGATGTGATTTCAATCTGGAGCGTCGCCTCCCCCAGCCCGGGTTTCACCCCCGCTTTATTTTCCTACCCATCAGGCATTGGGGCATGACACTGATGACTCCGAACCCTGCGTCTCTCCTGATGTGGACAGAAATCCTAAATGACGTGAGATGGTGGAGAGGAGGAGGAGAGAGGGAGAGAAGGAGGATAGGAGGAGGAGAGAGGGAGAGAACGAGGAGAGGTGGTGGAGAGGAAGGAAAGAGTTAGGATAGAAGGAGGAGAGAGGGAGAGAATAAGGAGAGGTGGTGGAGAGGAAGGAGAGAGGGAGGATAGGAGGAGGAGGAGGAGAGAGGGAGGTGGAGAAGGAGGATAGGAGGAGGAGGAGAAGGAGAGAACGAGGAGAGGTGGTGGAGAGGAAGGAAAGAGGGAGGATAGAAAGGGAGAGAGGAGGATAGGGGAGGAGAATAAGGAGAGGAGAGGTGGTGGAGAGGAAGGAGAGAGGGAGGATAGAAGGAGGAGGAGGAGAGAGGGAGGAGAAGAAGGATACGAGAGGAGAGAGGGAGAGAAGGAGGATAGGAGGAGGAGAGAGGGAGAGAAGGAGGAGAGGAGGGGAAGAGGAAGGAGAGAGGGAGTAGAGGAGGGGAAGAGGAAGGAGAGAGGGAGGAGAGGAGGAAAAGGGAAGTCTCATTTCAAGCAGTTAATGTGCATATTTATGTAGAGCGACAGTGGTCAACATTCACAAGATTCCCCCCTCCCTCCTTCCTCCTCCCCACCTCTCCCTCTTTCCCTTCCTTATATTCTTCCTCTGTCTCTTCCTCTCCCTTGGTCACTCAATCATTTATACTTCTCTCTCTTTCTCTCTCCCCAATTCTCTCTCCCTCTCACTGTATGTGTAACTCTCTCCATCACGCCTCAGCTCTCTCCTCATCCCTCTCTTCTCTTAGCCTCTCCCTTTTTCCATCTCTCTCCTCATCTCTGTCTTCTCCTAGACTCTCCCTTTTTCCATCTCTCTCCTCATCTCTCTCTTCTCCTAGCCTCTCCCTTTCTCCATCTCTCTCCTCATCTCTGTCTTCTCCTAGACTCTCCCTTTTTCCATCTCTCTCCTCATCTCTCTCTTCTCCTAGCCTCTCCCTTTTTCCATCTCTCTCCTCATCTCTCTCTTCTCCTAGCCTCTCTCTGCTTTAATTGGCATGGGAAACATGTATTAACATTGCAAAAGCAAGTGAGGTAGATAATAGCCTCTCCCTTTCTCCATCTCTCTCCTCATCTCTCTCTTCTCCTAGCCTCTCCCTTTTTCCATCTCTCTCCTCATCTCTCTCTTCTCCTAGACTCTCCCTTTTTCCATCTCTCTCCTCATCTCTCTCTTCTCCTAGCCTCTCCCTTTCTCCATCTCTCTCCTCATCTCTCACTCTCCAGTGAGGTTGTTCTGGACACCGGAAACACAACAGAGAGAGGGAGAGGGAGACAGAGAGAGAGGGAGAGAGACAAAGAGAGAGGGAGAGGGAGAGAGAGAGAGACAAAGAGAGAGGGAGAGAGAGGGAGAGGGAGACACATAGCGCCAGAGACAGAGAGAGAGAAAGGCAGAGAGGGAGACAGAGAGAGAGGGAGAGAGGAAGACACAGAGATAGAGAAAGGGAGAGAGGGAGGGATATATATATTTATATGAGGGGGAAAGGGTGAGAGGTAGAAAGAGAGGGATGGAGAGAGAGGGGGGAGGGAAAGAGAGTGAGACAGAGAGAGAGAGGGAGAGAGTAACAGACAGAGGTAGAAAGAGAGAGAGAGAGAGAGAGAGAGAGAGACCCCGCCCTGCCTGCTAGGGTGCCACTTTTCTCCCTCCTTCGGAAACACAGAAACTGGCCCTTTAAATGTTTTGCCTGATTCATTCCAGTATGTTTCTATGCATGGGGAGAGTAATATGTCTTCCACCCTATCACTCATGTTTTATGTCATGTAACCAAGGTCGTGCAGCGATGCCAGTAATGTCTATTTCTTTCCCAGTAAGTGTTATGTACATTTTTCATTACATCACACTTAACACAAGTGATCTACTGATTGATTCACTTTTCAAATGAGACCCCCCTTCTATCTCTCGCTCTCTTTTTGTTCCCACCATCCCTCTCCTTCTCTTTCTTCCTCTCTCTCTCATCCGCATCCACCTCTCTCTCTCTCTCCTCTCTCTTCCTCTTCTCTCTCTCCTCCTCCTCTCTCTCCTCCTCTCTCCTCTCTCTTCCTCCTCTCTCTTCCTCCTCTCTATCTCTCCTCTCTCTTCCTCCTCCTCTCTCTCTCCTCCTCTCTCTTCCTCCTCCACCTCTCTCTCTCTCTCTCTCTCTCCTCTCTCTTCCTCTTCTCTCTCTCCTCCTCCTCTCTCTCCTCCTCTCTCCTCTCTCTTCCTCCTCTCTCTTCCTCCTCTCTATCTCTCCTCTCTCTTCCTCCTCCTCTCTCTCTCCTCCTCTCTCTTCCTCCTCCACCTCTCTCTCTCTCTCCTCTCTCTTCCTCTTCTCTCTCTCCTCCTCCTCTCTCTCCTCCTCTCTCCTCTCTCTTCCTCCTCCTCTCTATCCTCCGCTCTCTCTCCTCTCTCTTCCTCCTCTCTATCTCTCCTCTCTTCCTCCTCCTCCTCTCTCTCTCCTCCTCTCTCTTCCTCCTCCACCTCTCTCTCCTCATCTCACTTCCTCCTCTCTCTCTCTGCTCTCTCTTCCTCCTCCTCTCTCTCTCCTCTCTTACTCCTCTTTCTCTCCTCCTCCTCTCTCTCTCCACCTTTCTTCCTGTTTTCCAGTAATCCCACTCAATAATTTTGTAGGTCTTTGACTCTTCCTGTGATTATAGACATCATCTCTACTCACCCCTGCTTACTCCTCCTCAAACCTCCTCTCATCGTTCCTCTCATCTTTCTCTCACCACACCTCTTCGTTTCATGCAGTACAGTAGTGGTACAAACAGTAGGAGTTTGAGAGAGGAAGAGTGATTCTTACACACCTGAATGTGTAAGTAGTTTTCTGCATCTACTTTCAGGGGTATAGTTCACATCAATGTGAACTATACGTGTGTGTGTGTGTGTGTGTGTGTGTGTGTGTGTGTGTGTGTGTGTGTGGGTGTGTGAGCGTGCAAGAGAAAGAAGGAAATAGAGAGAAAAGTTGCTCTTTGTGCATAAGGCAAGAAAATAAACAACAACAGAAACAACAACGGAAATAAACAAATATGTCTCCTTTCCCTCAGCTCCTCTCTCCTCAGCTCCTCAGCTCTTCTCTCCTCAGCTCCTCTCTCCCCAGCTCCTCAGCTTCTCTCTCCTCAGCTCCTCTCTCCTCAGCTCCTCAGTTCCTCTCTCCTCAGCTCCTCAGCTTCTCTCTCCTCAGCTCCTCTCTCCTCAGCTCCTCAGCTCCTCTCTCCTCAGCTCCTCAGCTCCTCTCTCATCAACCATCTCCTATGGGTTACAGTAGTGTAGTTCCTCCCCTCTGAGGGCCTCCCTGCAGTTAGATGAATAGGTCGTGTGTAACGGAGTTGGCCCAATCACACTTAAGGGGAGCCGGCCCCCTAACAGCCCCCCTTGTGACCCCCGATTCCAGTCTCCAGGCTGCACAGGCTGTGTGTGAGAGCGTTTTCTCTATCTCTGTCGGAAGGACATCACGCGTTCACAACGCTGTAAAACAGTGGTGGTAGATGAGGTGATTCCCCCCACACACAACATAAAGTGCTTTGAGGATTCTGAGTGCTGTATAAATTAAATCAACTATCATTATTGTTCCGTGAGGGAAGACGCTGTGTTAAACTAGTGTTATTTATAGTTCTGCAGATATTCATGTATGTATAGCGATTTAATTAGAGACAAGATGCAGCTGTCTGTTTATCCTCCATTCATCCTCTCCTCCTCTATTCCCCCGCTTATTCCCTCCTTTCTGTCTGAATGTTTTATTCAGGAGTAACATAACTAAAGATGAAATTAATAAAATCCCGCCCCGCATTCTCCCAGGCCTCATGGGAGAGGGAGAATCAAACGCTTGTTCCCTCTGCTTTGAAAACGCTAACTCAAAGGAACAGACACACTCGCACACTTGCAGGCGCACCCACGCACACACGCATAATCACACACACGCATAACCGCACACACGCAAACATGAACGCACATGCAAACTGCTTAATTTCTTCATCTGAATTTCTGCATATTATTAGGTTTCTCCTATCGCTCTCTCTAACTCTCTCTCCCTTCTCTCTTCATTTTCTCTCCCTTTTCTCTCTACATACATATCTCTCTCCCTTCTCTCTATCTCTCTCTCATACTCTCTCTCTGCTCTGTTTCATAGCATATTGAACAGGAAATTGTCACGCCCTGGTCGAAGTATTTTGTGTTTATCTTCATTTATTTGGTCAGGCCAGGGTGTGGCATGGGTTTTTGTATGTGGTGTGTATGTATTGGGATTGTAGCTTAGTGGGGTGTTCTAGTTAAGTCTATGGCTGTCTGAAGTGGTTCTCAATCAGAGGCAGGTGTTTATCGTTGTCTCTGATTGGGAACCATATTTAGGCAGCCATATTCTTTGAGTGTTTCGTTGGGTGATTGTCCTTAGTGTCCTTGTTCCTGGCTTTGTGTTTGCACCAGATAGGGCTGTTTTGAGTTCTCACATTTCATTGTTTTGTAGTTTATTCATGGATAGTTTTTCCTTTATTAAACAAACATGAATCATCATCACGCTGCATGTTGGTCCGCCTCTCCTTCAACTAAAGAGAACGGTTACAGAATCACCCACCACAACAGGACCAAGTGGCGTGGTAACAGGCAACAACAGCAGCAGGAGCAGCGTGACAAGAATTTCTGGACTTGGGAGGAAATCCTCGACGGGAGAGGACCCTGGGCTAAACCAGGGGAGTGTAGCCGCCCCAAGGTGCAGCAAGAGAATGAATGGACATGGGAGGACAAACAGGTCGGTGAAGGACCCTGGGCTCAGCCTGGAGAATATCGCCGCCCCAAGGAAGAACTGGAGGCGGCGAAAGCGGAGAGGCGCTGGTATGAGGAGGCAGCACGGCGACGCGGATGGAAGCCTGAGAGACAGCCCCAAAAATTTCTTGGGGGGCTCACAGGGAGTATGGCTATGCCAGGTAGGAGACCTGCGCAAACTCCCTGTGCTTACCGGGGGCTAGAGAGACCGGACAGGCACCGTGTTATGCAGTGGTGCGCACGGTGTCACCAGTGCGGGTGCATAGCCCGGTGCGGTATATTCCAACTCCGCGTATCGGCCGGGCTAGAGTGAGCAATGAGCCAAGTGCCATGAAGCCGGCTCTACGCATCTGGTCCCCAGTGCGTCTCCTCGGGCCGGCTTATATGGCACCAGCCTTGCGCTCGGTGTCTCCGGTTCGCCTGCATAGCCCAGTACGGGCTACTCCCTAGCATTCTAGGGAGTAGTACAGTACTCCCTAGCATTCTTCTTGCCAATGTCCAGTCTCTTGACAACAAGGTTGATGAAATCCGAGCAAGGGTAGCATTCCAGAGGGACATCAGAGACTGTAACGTTCTCTGCTTCACGGAAACATGGCTAACTGGAGAGACGCAATCCGAAGCGGTGCAGCCAGCGGGTTTCTCCACGCATCGCGCCGACAGAAACAAACATCTTTCTGGTAAGAAGACGGGCGGGGGCGTATGCCTTATGGCCAACGTGACATGGTGTGATGAAAGAAACATACAGGAACTCAAATCCTTCTGTTCACCTGATTTAGAATTCCTCACAATCAAATGTAGACCGCATTATCTACCAAGAGAATTCTCTTCGATTATAATCACAGCCGTATATATCCCCCCCAAGCAGACACATCGATGGCTCTGAACGAACTTTATTTAACTCTCTGCAAACTGGAAACGATTTATCCGGAGGCTGCATTCATTGTAGCTGGGGATTTTAACAAGGCTAATCTGAAAACAAGACTCCCTAAATTTTATCAGCATATCGATTGCGCAACCAGGGGTGGAAAGACCCTGGATCATTGTTACTCTAACTTCCGCGACGCATATAAGGCCCTGCCCCGCCCCCTTTCGGAAAAGCTGACCACGACTCCATTTTGTTGATCCCTGCCTACAGACAGAAACTAAAACAAGAAGCTCCCACGCTGAGGTCTGTCCAACGCTGGTCCGACCAAGCTGACTCCACACTCCAAGACTGCTTCCATCACGTGGACTGGGAGATGTTTCGTATTGCGTCAGACAACAACATTGACGAATACGCTGATTCGGTGTGCGAGTTCATTAGAACGTGCGTTGAAGATGTCGTTCCCATAGCAACGATTAAAACATTCCCAAACCAGAAACCGTGGATTGATGGCAGCATTCGCGAGAAACTGAAAGCGCGAACCACTGCTTTTAATCAGGGCAAGGTGACCGGAAACATGACCGAATACAAACAGTGTAGCTATTCCCTCTGCAAGGCAATCAAACAAGCTAAGCGTCAGTATAGAGACAAAGTAGAATCTCAATTCAACGGCTCAGACACAAGAGGTATGTGGCAGGGTCTACAGTCAATCACGGACTACAGGAAGAAACCCAGCCCAGTCACGGACCAGGATGTCTTGCTCCCAGGCAGACTAAATAACTTTTTGCCCGCTTTGAGGACAATACAGTGCCACTGACACGGCCTGCAACAGAAACATGCGGTCTCTCCTTCACTGCAGCCGAAGTGAGTAAGACATTTAAACGTGTTAACCCTCGCAAGGCTGCAGGCCCAGACGGCATCCGCAGCCGCGCCCTCAGAGCATGCGCAGACCAGCTGGCCGGTGTGTTTACGGACATATTCAATCAATCCCTATACCAGTCTGCTGTTCCCACATGCTTCAAGAGGGCCACCATTGTTCCTGTTCCCAAGAAAGCTAAGGTAACTGAGCAAAACGACTACCGCCCGTAGCACTCACATCCGTCATCATGAAGTGCTTTGAGAGACTAGTCAAGGACCATATCACCTCCACCCTACCTGACACCCTTGACCCACTCCAATTTGCTTACCGCCCAAATAGGTCCACAGACGATGCAATCTCAACCACACTGCACACTGCCCTAACCCATCTGGACAAGAGGAATACCTATGTGAGAATGCTGTTCATCGACTACAGCTCGGCACATTCAACACCATAGTACCCTCCAAGCTCGTCATCAAGCTCGAGACCCTGGGTCTCGACCCCGCCCTGTGCAACTGGGTACTGGACTTCCTGACGGGCCGCCCCCAGGTGGTGAGGGTAGGCAACAACATCTCCTCCCCGCTGATCCTCAACACTGGGGCCCCACAAGGGTGCGTTCTGAGCCCTCTCCTGTACTCCCTGTTCACCCACGACTGCGTGGCCATGCACGCCTCCAACTCAATCATCAAGTTTGCGGACGACACAACAGTGGTAGGCTTGATTACCAACAACGACGAGACGGCCTACAGGGAGGAGGTGAGGGCCCTCGGAGTGTGGTGTCAGGAAAATAACCTCACACTCAACGTCAACAAAACTAAGGAGATGATTGTGGACTTCAGGAAACAGCAGAGGGAACACCCCCATCCACATCGATGGAACAGTAGTGGAGAGGGTAGCAAGTTTTAAGTTCCTCGGCATACACATCACAGACAAACTGAATTGGTCCACTCACACAGACAGCATCGTGAGGAAGGCGCAGCAGCGCCTCTTCAACCTCAGGAGGCTGAAGAAATTCGGCTTGTCACCAAAAGCACTCACAAACTTCTACAGATGCACAATCGAGAGCATCCTGGCGGGCTGTATCACCGCCTGGTATGGCAACTGCACCGCCCTCAACCGTAAGGCTCTCCAGAGGGTAGTGAGGTCTGCACAACGCATCACCGGGGGCAAACTACCTGCCCTCCAGGACACCTACACCACCCGATGCTACAGGAAGGCCATAAAGATCATCAAGGACATCAACCACCCGAGCCACTGCCTGTTCACCCCGCTGTCATCCAGAAGGCGAGGTCAGTACAGGTGCATCAAAGCTGGGACCGAGAGACTGAAAAACAGCTTCTATCTCAAGGCCATCAGACTGTTAAACAGCCACCACTAACATTGAGTGGCTACTGCCAACACACTGTCAATGACACTGACTCTACTCCAGCCACTTTAATCATGGGAATTGATGGGAAATGATGTAAATATATCACTAGCGACTTTAAACAATGCTACCTTATATAATGTTACTTACCCTACATTGTTCATCTCATATGCATACGTTGATACTGTACTCTATATCATCGACTGCATCCTTATGTAATACATGTATCACTAGCCACTTTAACTATGCCACTTGGTTTACATACTTATCTCATATGTATATACTGTACTTGATATCATCTACTGTATCTTGCCTATGCTGCTCTGTACCATCACTCATTCATATATCCTTATGTACATATTCTTTATCCCCTTACACTGTGTATAAGACAGTAGTTTTTTTTTGGAATTGTTAGTTAGATTACTTGCTCGTTATTACTGCATTGTCGGAACTAGAAGCACAAGCATTTCGCTACACTCGCATTAACATCTGCTAACCATGTGTATGTGACAAATAAAATTTGATTTGATTTGATTTGATTTGACGGGCTATTCCACCTCGTGGCACTGGCAGGGCGACCGAGAGCATTCAACCAGGTAAGGTTGGGCAGGCTCGGTGCTCAAGAGCTCCAGTGCGCCTGCACGGTCCGGTCTATCCAGTACCACCTCCACACCCCAGCCCTCCGGTAGCAGCTCCCCGCACCAGGCTTCCTGTGCGTGTCCTCGGTCCAGTACCACCAGTGCCAGCACCACGCATCAGGCCTACAGTGCGCCTCGCCTCTACAGCGCTGCCGGAGTCTCCCGCCTATCTAGCGCTGTCAGAGCTTTCCTCATCTCCAGTGCAGCCGGAGTCTCCCGCCTATTCAGCGCTGCCAGAGCCTTCCTCCTCTACAGCGCTGCTGGAGTCTCCTGCCTGTTCAGCGCAGCCAGAGCTGCCAGCCTACATGGAGCAGCCAGAGCTGCCAGCCTGCATGGAGCAGCCAGAGCTGTCAGTCTGCATGAAGCAGCCAGAGCTGCCAGCCTGCATGGAGCAGCCAGAGCTGTCAGTCTGCATGAAGCAGCCAAAGCTGCCAGTCTGCATGGAGCAGCCAGAGCTGTCAGTCTGCATGAAGCAGCCAGAGCTGCCAGCCTATATGGAGCAGCCAGAGATGTCAGTCTGCATGGAGCAGCCAGAGCTGTCAGTCTGCAAGGAGCTGCCAGTCTGCAAGGAGCTGCCAGTCTGCAAGGAGCTGCCAGTCTGCACGGAGCTGCCAGTCTGCAAGGAGCTGCCAGTCTGTAAGGAGCTGCCAGTCTGCAAGGAGCTGCCAGTCTGCATTGAGCCGCCAGAGCTGCCAGTCTGTAAGAAGCCGCCAGAGCTGTCAGTCTATATGGAGCAGCCAGAGCAGCCAGTCAGCGTGGAACAGCCAGAGCCGCCAGTCAGCATGGAGCAGCCAGATCCGTCAGTCTGCCAGGATCCGCCAGTTAGCCAGACTCTTCCAGATCTGCCAGTCAGCCACACTCTTCCAGATCTGCCAGTCAGCCAGACTCTTCCAGTTCTGCCAGTCAGCCAGACTCTTCCAGATCTGCCAGTCAACCAGACTCTTCCAGATCTGCCAGTCAACCAGACTCTTCCAGATCCGCCAGTCAACCAGACTCTTCCAGATCCACCAGTCAACCAGACTCTTCCAGATCCGCCAGTCAACCAGATTCTTCCAGATCCGCCAGTCAACCAGACTCTTCCAGATCCGCCAGTCAGCCGGGATCTGCCAGAACTGCCAGTCGGCCAGGATCTGCCAGTCGGCCAGGATCTGCCAGTCGGCCAGATCCGCCAGTCAGCCAGGATCCGCCAGTCAGCCAGGATCCGCCAGTCGGCCAGGATCCGCAGTCAGCCAGGATCTGCCAGTCAACCAGGATCTGCCGAAACCACCAGCCAGCCAGGATCTGGTAGATCCATCAACCTGCCTGAGCTTCCTCTCACTCCTGAGCTTCCTCTCACTCCTGAGCTTCCCCTCAGTCCCGACCTTCCCCTTAGTCCCGAGCTTCCCCTCAGTCCCGAGCTGCATCAGTCCCGAGCTGCCCCTCAGTCCCGATCTGCTCCTCAGTCCAGTGGGGTTCTGGGTGAGGACTACTAGGCCATGGTCGGCGGCGAGGGTGGACTATCCAGGGACGCGAGGAGGAGGGACTAAGACATTGATTGAGCGGGGACCACGTCCCGCGCCGGAGCCGCCACCATGGACAGACGCTCACCCGGACCCTCCCTAATGTTTTGAGGTGCGTCCGGGAGTCCGCACCTTCGGGAGTGGGGTTCTGTCACTCCCTGGTCGAAGTATTTTGTATTTATCTTCATTTATTTGGTCAGGCCAGGGTGTGGCATGGGTTTTTGTATGTGGTGTGTATGTATTGGCATTGTAGCTTAGTGGGGTGTTCTAGTTAAGTCTATGGCTGTCTGAAGTGGTTCTCAATCAGAGGCAGGTGTTTATCGTTGTCTCTGATTGGGAACCATATTTAGGCAGCAATATTCTTTGAGTGTTTCGTTGGGTGATTGTCCTTAGTGCCCTTGTTCCTGTCTTTGTGTTTGCACCAGATAGGGCTGTTTTGAGTTCTCACATTTCATTGTTTTGTAGTTTATTCATGGATAGTTTTTCCTTTATTAAACAAACATGAATCATCATCACGCCGCATTTTGGTCCGCCTCTCCTTCAACTAAAGAGAACCGTTACAGAAATAAAGATAATTGTACAGGTAGAGGGAGAGACTGAATCAGATTTGAACAGGTTTATTGCTAGCATTTACAGTATGTAACTTTAGAATTCTGCAATTCAATGTTACAATAGTTATACTATATTATGTATTAGTTACACTATGTTATGTATTAGTTATACTGTTATATAACAGTAATACTGTGTTATCTATTAGTTAAACTGTAATGTATTAGTTATACTGTTATGTATTAGTTATACTATGTTATATATTAGTTACACTATGCTTTTTTCTTTTTTTAGAAGAATCAATTAGAGTTTGGAATTAGAGTTTGGAATTAGAGTTTGGAATTAGAGTTTGGAATTAGAGTTTGGAATGTCCTCTGTCCATTTACAAAAAATACAAGTTTATGATCAGAGAATCTGAGGAATGTTACTCAATTGAATCTGTTTTTTAATCCACTAAAAGGCTCTCAGAAAAAGATCCTAAATGTTATGATGCAAAACAAATGCATTAATGTACTGTACACATGTATGTTAATGAACAGATCGAAAAGCCTTGAGACACCCATTACATTCTGTAATTGATTGAAAGATATGTACTGCATTTGTTTTCCAATAAAGTGGTACAATTTTAGATGGTAACATTTTAGAACA
The DNA here is from genome assembly GCF_018296145.1 of Oncorhynchus tshawytscha. Taxonomy (NCBI): domain Eukaryota; kingdom Metazoa; phylum Chordata; class Actinopteri; order Salmoniformes; family Salmonidae; genus Oncorhynchus; species Oncorhynchus tshawytscha. The sequence continues at coordinate 27,615,620 of NC_056457.1, read as the reverse complement.
TAGTATAAAATATTATTTAGCATATAATTATGCTGATCATAAGAAAACATACATATTTTACCCTCTACATTTGCTCAATGGATCTGTACAATTAAACTCCTCCTCTCTCTCCCTCTCTCTTCCTCCTTAAACTATTATGTGTTAAGTATACTATTACGTATTAGTTATAGCATGTTATATATTAGATATACTATGTTATATATTAGTTATACTATTACGTATTAGTTATAGCATGTTATATATTAGTTATACTATGTTATATATTAGTTATACTATGTTATATATTAGTTATACTATGTTATGTATTAGTTATACTATTATGTATTAGTTATAGCATGTTATATATTAGTTATACTATGTTATATATTAGTTATACTATGTTATATATTAGTTATACTATGTTATGTATTAGTTATACTATGTTATGTATTAGTTATACTATTACGTATTAGTTATAGCATGTTATATATTAGTTATACTATGTTATGTATTAGTTATACTATGTTATATATTAGTTATACTATGTTATGTATTAGTTATACTATTATGTATTAGTTATAGCATGTTATATATTAGTTATACTATGTTATGTATTAGTTATACTATGCTATATATTAGTTATACTATTACGTATTAGTTATAGCATGTTATATATTAGTTATACTATGTCATGTATTAGTTATAGCATGTTATGTATTAGTTATACTATTATGTATTAGTTATAATATTATGTATTCGTTATACTATTATGTATTTGTTATACTATGTTATATATAAGTTATACTGTGTTATGTATTAGTTATACTATTTTACTATTATACTATTATGTATTAGTTATACTATTATGTAATAGTTATACATTAGTTATACTATTATGTATTAGTTATACTATGTTATGTATTAGTTATACTATTATGTATTAGTTATACTATGTCATGTATTAGTTATACTATTATGTATTAGTTATACTGTATTTATATTATTAGTTATACTATGTTATGTATTAGTTATACTATTATGTATTAGTTATACTATGTTATGTATTAGTTATACTATTATGTATTAGTTATACTATGTTATGTATTAGTTATACTATTATGTATTAGTTATACTATGTATATGTTATATTAGTTATACTATTATGTATTAGTTATACTATGTTATATATTAGTTATACTATTATGTATTAGTTATACTATGTTATGTATTAGTTATACTATGTTATTAGTTATTATGTATTAGTTATACTATTATGTATTAGTTATACTATGTTATATATTAGTTATACTATGTTATGTATTAGTATTTATACTATTATGTATTAGTTATACTATTATGTATTAGTTATACTATGTTATGTATTAGTTATACTATGTTATGTATTAGTTATACTATTATGTATTAGTTATACTATGTTATGTATTAGTTATACTATTATGTATTAGTTATACTATGTTATGTATTAGTTATACTATTATGTATTAGTTATACTATGTTATGTATTAGTTATACTATTATGTATTAGTTATACTATGTTATATATTAGTTATACTATTATGTATTAGTTATACTATGGTATATATTAGTTATACTATGTTATGTATTAGTTATACTATGTTATGTATTAGTTATACTATGTTATGTATTAGTTATACTATGTTATGTATTAGTTATACTATGTTATGTATTAGTTATACTATGTTATATATTAGTTATACTATGTTATGTATTAGTTATACTATGTTATATATTAGTTATACTATGTTATGTATTAGTTATACTATGTTATGTATTAGTTATACTATTATGTATTAGTTATACTATTATGTATTAGTTATACTATTATGTATTAGTTATACTATTATGTATTAGTTATACTATGTTATGTATTAGTTATACTCTTATGTATTAGTTATACTATGTTATGTATTAGTTATACTATGTTATGTATTAGTTATACTATGTTATGTATTAGTTATACTATTATGTATTAGTTATACTATGTTATGTATTAGTTATACTATTATAAATTAGTTATACTATTATGTATTAGTTATACTATTATATATTAGTTATACTATTCTGTATTAGTTATACTATGTTATGTATTAGTTATACTATTATGTATTAGTTATACTATTATGTATTAGTTATACTATTATGTATTAGTTATACTATGTTATGTATTAGTTATACTCTTATGTATTAGTTATACTATTATGTATTAGTTATACTATTATGTATTAGTTATACTATTATGTATTAGTTATACTAGTTATGTATTATATATTATGTATTTATACTATGTTATGTATTAGTTATACTATTATGTATTAGTTATACTATTATGTATTAGTTATACTATTATGTATTAGTTATACTATTATGTATTAGTTATACTATTATGTATTAGTTATACTATTATGTATTAGTTATACTATTATGTATTAGTTATACTATTATGTATTAGTTATACTATGTTATGTATTAGTTATACTATTATGTATTAGTTATACTATTATGTATTAGTTATACTATTATGTATTAGTTATACTATGTTATGTATTAGTTATACTATGTTATGTATTAGTTATACTATTATGTATTAGTTATACTATTATGTATTAGTTATACTATTATGTATTAGTTATACTATTATGTATTAGTTATACTATTATGTATTAGTTATACTATTATGTATTAGTTATACTATTATGTATTAGTTATACTATTATGTATTAGTTATACTATTATGTATTAGTTATACTATTATGTATTAGTTATACTATTATGTATTATTAGTTATACTATTATATTATGTATTAGTTATACTATTATGTATTAGTTATACTATTATGTATTAGTTATACTATTATGTATTAGTATTATGTATTAGTTATACTATGTTATGTATTAGTTATACTATTATGTATTAGTTATACTATGTTATGTATTAGTTATACTATTATGTATTAGTTATACTATTATGTATTAGTTATACTATGTTATGTATTAGTTATACTATGTTATGTATTAGTTATACTATTATGTATTAGTTATACTATTATGTATTAGTTATACTATTATGTATTAGTTATACTATTATGTATTAGTTATACTATTATGTATTAGTTATACTATTATGTATTAGTTATACTATTATGTATTAGTTATACTATTATGTATTAGTTATACTATTATGTATTAGTTATACTATTATGTATTAGTTATACTATGTTATGTATTAGTTATACTATTATGTATTAGTTATACTATGTTATGTATTAGTTATACTATTATATATTAGTTATACTATGTTATGTATTAGTTATACTATTATGTATTAGTTATACTATTATTAGTTATAGTTATTATATATTAGTTATACTATGTTATGTATTAGTTATATTAGTTATATATTATGTATTAGTTATACTATGTATGTATTAGTTATACTATTATGTATTAGTTATACTATTATGTATTAGTTATACTATGTTATGTATTAGTTATACTATTATGTGTTATGTATTAGTTATACTATTATGTATTAGTTATACTATTATGTATTAGTTATACTATTATGTTATGTTATATTAGTTATACTATTATGTATTAGTTATACTATGTTATGTATTAGTTATACTATTATGTATTAGTTATACTATTATGTATTAGTTATACTATTATGTATTAGTTTTGCTGTTATGTATTAGTTATACTATTATGTATTAGTTATACTATTATGTATTAGTTATACTATTATGTATTAGTTATACTATTATGTATTAGTTATACTATTATGTATTAGTTATACTATGTATGTTATATTAGTTATACTATTATGTATTAGTTATACTATTAGTTATACTATTATGTATTAGTTATACTATTATGTATTAGTTATACTATGTTATGTATTAGTTATACTATTATGTATTAGTTATACTATTATGTATTAGTTATACTATTATGTATTAGTTATACTATGTTATGTATTAGTTATACTATTATGTATTAGTTATACTATTATGTATTAGTTATACTATGTTATGTATTAGTTATACTATTATGTATTAGTTATACTATGTTATGTATTAGTTATACTATTATGTATTAGTTATACTATGTTATGTATTAGTTATACTATTATGTATTAGTTATACTATTATGTATTAGTTATACTATTATGTATTAGTTATACTATGTTATGTATTAGTTATACTATTATGTATTAGTTATACTATTATGTATTAGTTATACTATGTTATATATTAGTTATACTATGTTATGTATTAGTTATACTATTATGTATTAGTTATACTGTGTTATGTATTAGTTATACTATGTTATATATTAGTTATACTATGTTATGTATTAGTTATACTATGTTATCTATTAGTTAAACTATGTTATGTATTAGTTATACTAGTATGTATTAGTTACACTATGTAATATATTAGTTATACTATTATGTATTAGTTATACTATGTTATATATTAGTTATACTATTTTGTATTAGTTACACTATGTTATATATTAGTTATACTATTATGTATTAGTTATACTATGGTATATATTAGTTATACTATGTTATGTATTAGTTATACTATGTTATGTATTAGTTATACTATTATGTATTAGTTATACTATGTTATGTATTAGTTATACTATTATGTATTAGTTATACTATTATGTATTAGTTATACTATTATGTATTAGTTATACTATTATGTATTAGTTATACTATTATGTATTAGTTATACTATGTTATGTATTAGTTATACTATTATGTATTAGTTATACTATTATGTATTAGTTATACTATTATGTATTAGTTATACTATTATGTATTAGTTATACTATTATGTATTAGTTATACTATTATGTATTAGTTATACTATTATGTATTAGTTATACTATGTTATGTATTAGTTATACTATTATGTATTAGTTATACTATTATATATTAGTTATACTCTTATGTATTAGTTATACTATTATGTATTAGTTATACTATTATGTATTAGTTATACTATGTTATGTATTAGTTATACTATTATGTATTAGTTATACTATTATGTATTAGTTATACTATTATGTATTAGTTATACTATTATGTATTAGTTATACTATTATGTATTAGTTATACTATTATGTATTAGTTATACTTTTATGTATTAGTTATACTATGTTATGTATTAGTTATACTATTATGTATTAGTTATACTATTCGCGTTCTAGTTAACTATGCAGTTTTAGTTTTATTATGTATTAGTTACACTGGGGTTTTATGTCATCTTAGGTTATCTTTACATACAGTATTAGTTATACTGAATATATGTATTAGTTCACCATCAGTGTTATGAATTAGTTATACTATCCTATGTTCTGTTATACCTATTATGTATTAGTTAAAATTATGTATTAGTTATACTATTATGTATTAGTTATACTCCGGAGATTATATACATTATGTATTAGTTATACTATGTTATGTAGGCTGAGCAGGGTAGTTATACTATTATTCACGGAAACATGGCTAATACTATTATGTATTAGTTTAACTATTATGTATTAGTTACGGTGCAGCCAGCGGGTTTCTATCGCGCCCGACAGAAACAAACATCTTTCTGGTTGGATTATGGCCAACGTATGATGAAAGAAACATTATACTCAAATCCTTATGTATTATTTAGACTATCATTAGTTATACAAATGTATTAGTTATATCTATTCTTGTATTATTATACTATTATATATTAGTTATACTATTCTGTATTATTTAACTCTCTGCAAACTGGATTAGATTTATAGGCTGCATTATGTATGGGGTTTTAACAAGGCTAATATGTATTAGATCCCTATTTTATCAGCATATAGTTATGCAACCAGGGTGGAAAGATGTATTAGTTATACTATTATAAGGTATTAGTTACCACGACTCCATTATGATATTACAGTTAAACTAAATTAAGCTATTAGTTATCCAACGCTTATGTCCACACCCAAGACTGCTTCCATACTGGGAGATGTTTAGTTATTAGTTATGTATTGTTATACGCTGATTATGTGCAGAGTTCATTAGAACGTATGTTAAGATTAGTTATACTATTATGTATTAGTTATACCAGAAACCGTGGATTATGTATTAGTTAAACTATTATGTACCAGCTTCAATGTATTAGTTATACATGTTCCTGTATTAGTTATACTATTATGTATTAGTTATACCTATTATGTAAGTTATACTATTAGGCTATTAGTTCATACTAGTTACACTATGTTATGTATTAGTTATACTATTATGTATTAGTTATACCATTATGTATTAGTTATGACTGAATTAGTGCAGCTACCCCTAGCTTAAACAATTAGCGCCATACAGAGACAAATGTTAATCTATTAGTCAGACACAAGATTATGTGGCATCTAGTCAATACGGACTACATTAAGAAACCCATTAGTTACGGACCTATGTCTTGCTCCCAGGCAGACTTATAACTATTTTGCCCGTGAGGACAATACAGTTATACGGCCTGCAACGGAAACATGCGGTCTCTCCTTCACTGCAGCCTAGTTATGTAAGACATTTAAACGTATTACCCTGGTAGGCTGCAGGCCCAGACATCCCCTCCCCGCCCTCAGAGCATCCTCAGACCAGCTTGTGTTTACGGACATATTCAATCAATCCCTATACCAGTCTGCTGTTCCCACATGTTAGAGGGCCACCATTGTATTGTTCCCAAGAAAGCTAAGGTAATTAGTTAAACGACTACCGCCCCGTAGCACTACATCCGTCATCATGAAGTGCTTTGAGAGACTAGTTAGGACCATATACCTACTACCTGACACCCTTGACCCACTCCAATTTGCTTATCCACAGACGATGCAATCTCAACCACACTGCACACTGCCCTAACCCATCTGGACAAGAGGAATACCTATGTGAGAATGCTGTTCGACTACAGCTCGGCATTACACCATTAGTACCCTCCAACATTCGAGATGTATTAGTTATACTATGTTATGTATTAGTTATACTATTATGTATTAGTTATAGCTATTCAAGGACCATGTATTAGTTATAGCTATTACCCTGGGTATTAGTTATACTGGGTACTGGACTTCCTGACCGCCCCAGGTGGTGAGGGTAGGCAACAACATCTCCTTGATCCTCAACATGGGGTATTAGTTATACTATTCCTGTATCCCTGTTCACCCACTATTATGCACGCCTTACTCAATCATCAAGTTTACAACAGTGGTAGGTTGATTACCAACTATTATGTACGGCCTACAGGGTTATGAGGGCCCTCGGATTATGTGGTGTCAGAAAATAACCTCACACTTATGTCAACAAAACTAAGGAGATGATTGTGGACTTATGAAACAGCAGAGGAACACCCCCATCCACATCGATGGAACAGTAGTGGAGAGGGTAGCAAGTTTTAAGTTCCTATACACATCACAGACAAACTGTATTGGTTCACACAGACAGCATCGTAGGAATTAGCAGCGTCTTCAACCTCAGGAGGCTGAAGAAATTAGCTTGTCACCAAAAGCACTACAAACTTCTACAGATGTATTAGTTATAGCATCCTGGCGGGCTGTATTAGTTATACTACCGCCCTCAACCGTAAGGCTCTCCAGTTAGGGTACTAGGTTATGCACAACGCATCACCGGGGGCAAACTACCTGCCCTCCAGGTACCAGTTAGGAAGGCCATAAAGATCTATTATGTTCACCCCGCTGCCATATTAGTTACTGAAAACACTATCTATTACTAGTTGTATTAGTTAGTTATCCATTATTTTGTATACTATTATGTATTAGTTATACTATATATGTATTAGTTATACTATTATGTATTAGTTATACTATTATGTATTAGTTATACTATGTTATGCTATCTAGCCATTGTTACTATTATGCCATTAGTTATTAGTTATACTTATGTCAATGACATATTAGTTAGCCACTTTAATTATGTATTAGTTATACTATATGTATTATATCACTATGTATATATGCTACTAGTTATCTATTATTATTAGTTATACATTGTTCATCTCATTATGCATAGTTATACTATGTTATCATACTTTATTATTATATACTATGTATCATTAGTAAGTATGCCATTTGGTTTATACTTATCTTATGTATTACTGTGCTCGTTATACATTATGTATTAGTTATGCTTTCTGTATTCATTATATATCCTTATGTGTATTCTAGTTATACTATTATATTAGTTACACTGTTATGTATTAGTTATACTATTATGTATTAGTTATACTATTATGTATTAGTTATACTATTATGTATTAGTTATACTATTATGTATTAGTTATACTATAGTTATCACTATTTAGTTATACTATTATGTATTAGTTATACTATTATGTATTAGTTATACTATTATGTATTAGTTATACTATGTTATGTATTAGTTATACTATTATGTATTAGTTATACTATTATGTATTAGTTATACTATTATGTATTAGTTATACTATTATGTATTAGTTATACTATTATGTATTAGTTATACTATTATGTATTAGTTATGTATTAGTTATACTATGTTATGTATTAGTTATACTATTATGTATTAGTTATACTATTATGTATTAGTTATACTATTATGTATTAGTTATACTATTATGTATTAGTTATATTATGTATTATTATGTATTAGTTATACTATGTTATGTATTCGTTATACTATTATGTATTAGTTATACTATTATGTATTAGTTATACTATTATGTATTAGTTATACTATTATGTATTAGTTATACTATTATGTATTAGTTATACTATTATGTATTAGTTATACTATTATGTATTAGTTATACTATTATGTATTAGTTATACTATTATGTATTAGTTATACTATTATGTATTAGTTATACTATTATGTATTAGTTATACTATTATGTATTAGTTATACTATTATGTATTAGTTATACTATTATGTATTAGTTATACTATTATGTATTAGTTATACTATTATGTATTAGTTATACTATTATGTATTAGTTATACTATTAGTATTAGTTATACTATTATGTATTAGTTATACTATTATGTATTAGTTATACTATTATTATGTATTAGTTATACTATTATGTATTAGTTATACTATTATGTATTAGTTATACTATTATGTATTAGTTATACTATTATGTATTAGTTATGTATTAGTTATACTATTATGTATTAGTTATACTATTATGTATTAGTTATACTATTATGTATTAGTTATACTATTATGTATTAGTTAAACTATTATGTATTAGTTATACTATTATGTATTAGTTATAATATTATGTATTAGTTATACTATTATGTATTAGTTATACTATGTTATGGATTAGTTATACTATTATGTATTAGTTATACTATTATATATTAGTTATACTCTTATGTATTAGTTATACTATTATATATTAGTTATACTATTATGCATTAGTTATACTATTATGTATTAGTTATACTATTATGTATTAGTTATACTATTATGTATTAGTTATACTATTATGTATTAGTTATACTATTATGTATTAGTTATACTATTATGTATTAGTTATACTATTATGTATTAGTTATACTATTATGTATTAGTTATACTATTATGTATTAGTTATACTATGTTATGTATTAGTTATACTATTATATTATTATGTTATACTATTATGTATTAGTTATACTATTATGTATTAGTTATATTAGTTATATTATGTATTAGTTATACTATTATGTATTAGTTATACAATTATGTATTAGTTATACTATTATGTATTAGTTATACTATTATGTATTAGTTATACTATTATGTATTAGTTATACTATTATGTATTAGTTATACTATTATGTATTAGTTATACTATTATGTATTAGTTATACTATTATGTATTAGTTATACTATTATGTATTAGTTATACTATTATGTATTAGTTATACTATTATGTATTAGTTATACTATTATGTATTAGTTATACTATTATGTATGTATTAGTTATACTATTATGTATTAGTTATACTATTATGTATTAGTTATACTATTGTTATGTATTAGTTATACTGTTATGTATTAGTTATACTATTAGTTATACTAGGTTCTCTCAGTCGATTCTCACTTCTTTGGAAATGGAATTGATTAAATTTCTATTACAGAGGGAGCGGTGTTCCTCCATCAATATGTTTTTTAATGTGATGATATGTGGTGCCTTCGAGGACTGTGCTGCCTCATCACTTCATGTGAGTGTAAACAGTGAGACAATGCGTGTCTAACACACACTTCAGAGGTGAACTAATTGTGTCATTTTGAACATGAATCCAGGCCTGACAACCCTGTGCAACTCTCTATATCTCCTCATCCCAGCCTCCTGAGTGTTTTCATCCAGAATGATCATTCCTAAAGGTTTGGTTTAATTCATCCCCTCCATACAACTTATTCACTGGCTATAGAATGAGGTCTCGCGACAAAATCAACTGTGTGTGTTGACATGTCTGACCGAGTATCCACTGCTGCACATGCTGCTCTCAGAACACTCACTATCACCTCTCCACCTGTCTTCCCCTCTCTCTTCCCCTCTCTCTTCCTCTCTCTCTCTCTCTCTCTCTCTCCACCTGTCTTCCCCTCTCTCTTCCCTCTCTCTCTCTCTCTCTCTCCACCTGTCTTCCCCTCTCTCTTCCCCTCTCTCTTCTCTCTCTCTCTCTCTCTCTCTCTCTCTCTCTCCACCTGTCTTCCCCTCTCTCTTCCCCTCTCTCTCTCTCTCTCTCTCCACCTGTCTTCCCCTCTCTCTTCCCTCTCTCTCTCTCTCTCTCTCTCTCTCTCTCGTCGGAGTGCATGCTGGGAGTGAGTCGTCAAGCAGGAGTGATTGTGAGAGCGAATGGAATTTCTTTTTACTCTATTGGGTTCTGGTATGTATATATATATATATATATTGATTCGTTTAGTTGTTTTAAGGGTATATTGTTTAACTATCACTAAGCACGTATAGGGGTGGTGGGATCTTTGAGGTTGGTTTTTCGCGAGGGCACAACCAGCGGGTGGGGCTGGTTGCAATGGTCACTCGCGGGAATGTAGAATTTGAAAAACTTAGTCGGAGGCATGGAGTAAAGATTCCTGCTGCGGCCGGGTGTTCAGTGGAAAAATGTAGCTTGGCTGTGGGTGCTATCATTGGGTATGATAGCATCAAATCAGCCTCAAGGATGAATAGCGCTGTAGTGATATTCTTAGATTCAATTGAAAAGGTGAATAAGATAGTTGAGAGGGGTGTTGTGTTGAGGGAGACACAGACGCCGGTATTTCCGCTTATGAATCCGGCGAAGAAAGTTATACTTTCTAACGTGCCACCATTTGTTCGAGATGAAGTGTTGGAGCGAGAGTCATCTCGCCATGGTCAAATCGTATCTACAATAAAGAATGTTCTTTTTGGATGCAAATCTCCGTTGTTGAAATATGTCGTGTCTCATAGGAGACAAGTGCATATGATTTTGAAAAAGGACGGAGATTAACTGAATTTAGCGTTCAGTTTTAAGATTGATGGATTTGATTATGTCTTCTATGCATCTACTGAATCAATGAAATGCTTTGGCTGTGGAAGAGAGGGGCATTTGGTGCGTAGTTGTCCCGAGAATGAGCGCGCTGAGCCTGGTAGTAGCTCTAGTGCTGGTGCAACTAACGCAACACCGCGAAGGGATGAACATGCTAAGGGTGCAGGGGAAGAGAGAAGGTGGGCAGATGTGGTTGGAAAAGTAGGAGTGGAAGGCATTGTGGATACGGGGGCAATTGTGGTAGATCAGAACAAAGAGGGAGGGGAAACAGTAGGTGAGATTGCGGCTGCCGTCGCTGAGGTGGTGCTGGAAAATGAAATTGGAAGTCAAGAGGAGATTGAAATAACGGAAAAGGAAGCGGATGTTTTCAAAATACCGAGGAGTAAAAGGAAGAATTTAAGGGGTGGTGAAGGGTCTAATTCTAAGAGAAAGGTAGAGATTGATAAATCAGTTGAAGATGAACAAGGTGTAGAGATGGTGGAGTTTTCTTCTGGGGAGGATAGCGAGAGTGAGTCATCTGACGCGTCACAACAACATAGTGAGATAAATGGGGTGGAAGGGATGTATGGGATCGAGAAGATACGTCAATTTCTGAAGTTGACAAAAGGGAAGAAATATATGCAGGATTACAATGTAACTGATTTTTTCCCTGAACGTGAATTGTTTATTGAATCAGCAAAGTTTCTGATGTCAAAAATTACAGGGGGAAGTTTGAAAAGCCCTGAAATTGCTAGACTCAAGAAAGTGGTCACGAGAGTGATAAGTGATGTAAATTCTAAAGAAAATGAAAGAGTTCAGTTGCAGTTTTAACTCTGTAAAGAGATGTGGTGGCTGTATCTTCCTCTGTATTTTTTTTTCATCCATGAGCAGTTTTAAGATTTTTTCTTTAAATGTAAATGGGGCAAGAGATGGTAAAAAAAGAGCCATGGTGTATGAGTTAATTAGGGGAAAGGGAAGTGACAAATTTTCTACAAGAAACGCATAGTAATTTGGAAAATGAAGTTATGTGGCAACAGGAGTGGGGGGGGACAGTGGTGTGTAGTCATAAAAACTCAAAAAGTGGGGGTGTGGTTATCTTGTTCTCAAAAGGGTTTTTGCCTTTGTCATATGAGGTTGAAGAGGTAGTTGAGGGGAGGTTATTAAAAGTTAGAGCAAGGTATGAAAACATCACTATGTGTCTGATAAATGTATATGCCCCAGTGGTGACAGTTGAGAGGGTATGTTTTTTAGAGACATTATCAAATACCATTGAGAAATGTAACAAAGAAGATTATTTATTTATTGCTGGGGATTTTAACTGCACAGTTAGCGATTTAGATAGAAATCACCAAGAACCTCATATAGCCTCAAGAACTTTTTTAAAACGCCTCATTGTAACACATGAACTGTGTGATATTTGGCGGAGTCAGGTGGAGGTCTCAAAAGGCCAGTTTTGTATCCCTTCAACAGTGGTGGGATATAGGGAAAATCCAGATTCAACAATTTTGTAATCAATACACGAGGAATGTCACCAAGGATATCACCAGATCAATGAAAGCCCTAGAGTTTGAAATAGTGGAATTGGTTGAGACCACAGGAGATCGAGGCCATACTCAGGCCCTCAAGAGGAGAAAAGCTGCATTGGCAGACCTGCTGGGTATCAGAGCACAGGGGGCATTGGTGAGAAGTAAGTTTCAGGGAATATCTGAAATGGATGCCTCATCCAAATTTTTCTTTGGTTTAGAGAAAAAGAATGGACAAAGAAAAATTATTCATTGTCTCAAATCAGCTGTTGGACAAGAGCTCACTAGCCCTAGTGAAATTAGAAAGAGGGCAGTAGAGTTCTATGCTGAACTCTACAAGTGTGAGTACAAAGAGGATAAAACAGTGACACAGCAGTTCTTTGATGGGCTCCCAAAGGTGGCTGCAGAAGCTCAGGTTGAGCTTGAGCAACCATTGTCTTTGCAGGATTTATACACTGCATTAAAAGGCATGGAAAATGGAAGGGCACCAGGCCTTGATGGGCTTCCCGTTGACTTTTTTAAGTCTTTTTGGGCTATGTTGGGAGAGGATTGGTTAGAAGTAGTTAATCATAGTTTAACCGGAGGGTTACTACCAATAAGCTGCAGAAGGGCTGTCCTCACCCTACTGCCCAAAAAGGGTGACCCGAGGGAGGTGAAGAACTGGAGGCCGGTGGCTTTATTGTGCACTGATTATAAGATATTGTCAAAGGCTTTGTCCAACAGGCTGAGGGAGGTGATGGGGCAAATCATACATACGGATCAGTCCTACTGTGTTCCTGGCAGGCAGATAGGGGATAACATTTCTCTGATTCGTGATTTTTTTGGACGTCTCTAGGGCTATTGGGTTGGATGCTGGTCTAATTTCAATTAATCAGGAAAAGGCATTTGACCGAGTTGAACATCAATATTTATGGCACACGTTTGAGGCGTTTGGGTTCAGCTCTGGTTTTATTGCCATGATAAAGGTGATATATGGTGACATTGAAAGTGTATTGAAAGTTAACGGTGGTTTGAGTGCTCCTTTTAAAGTGTGTAGAGGTATTAGGCAGGGATGTTCTTTCTCAGGAATGTTATATGCCATTGCTATAGAGCCACTACTAAATAGCATTAGAAGTCGCATTGCAGGGGTGTGCCTTTCAGAGGATATTCCTCCTATTCGTCTCGCCGCCTATGCTGATGATGTAGTTGTGTTATTGAAAAATCAAGCGGAGGTGGATAGCTTGAGTCTAATGGTTGATCGTTTTAGGGGAATATCCTCTGCAAAGGTAAATTGGGAAAAGAGTTGTGCTTTACAGATTGGAGAATGGTCTGGAGGGATCATGGCTTTGCCAGGGGGGCTAGAATGGTGTAAGGGAGGTTTTAAGTATCTTGGAGTGTACCTAGGAGATGAGGGGACTATGGAAAAAAATTGGAGTGGGGTGGTTGAAATGGTGGAAGGGAGGATGAGGAGATGGGGTTGGTTACTATCTCGTATGTCATATAGGGGGCGCACTATTATAGTTAACAATGTGATTGCCTCTGCACTGTGGCATCGGTTGTCAGTTTTAGAACCACCATCTGGCCTTATGGCTAAGATACAGGCAATTATTGTGGATTTCTTTTGGGATAAATATCACTGGGTTCCACAAAGTGTTTTGTATTTGTCAAAAGAGGAGGGGGGACAAGGTCTTGTACATCTTGCTAGTAGGGCTGCTGCTTTCCGGTTTCAGTTTATTCAAAGGTTGCTTTATGGACCGGATAATGTGGTGTGGAGAGGGGTGGCAGGTCTTGTATTACAGCGGGTTGGAGGATTAGGTTTAAAGAAGGCTTTATTTCTGGTTGATAGTAGCCAGATTTCTAGGGAGGGAGTACCTCCGTTTTACAGAGGCCTTCTCAGAGTGTGGAGCATAATGAAGGTGTCTAGACGAACTTCAGCGGAGTCAGTGCATTGGCTGTTGGAGGAACCTCTGGTGTATGGGGCAAGACTGGATTGTACAACTGCAGCTGTTCCACATTTCTCCAAGATTCTGGTGAAGGGGAAAATCATCACCTTAAAACAGTTAATGGCCATGGCTGGGCCCGCCTTAATGGATGGAAGATGGGTGGCAGAACATTTGGGGATGAGGTTGGAAAGGATTGTAGGACAAATGCTGGGGAGCTGCAGGAAGGCTCTGTCAGCGGAAGAATGGGGTATGCTTAGTAGCCACAAGAAGAAGGTACAAGATGAAGACGTCTCATTTCCAAGACTAGGGATTACACCAAATATCCCAGAGTCAGAAAGAAAGGCGTTATTGCTGGATTTGAGAGGGTTGGAGGAGGTGGGTTTGGATGAGGTGAATGGGAAGGACTTGTATAGGGGGTGTGTCAAGGTGTTGAATAAAGATAAATTGAAAAATAGAAAAGACACTCCATGGAGGGTAAAATTGGGCACTGTACAAGCCACCGTTACAAAAGGGTACTGGTGATATGCAATGGAGGGTTTTACATGGCATCATTGCAGTTAATGCTTTTGTATCTGTTATTAACTCAGATGTTAGAGATGGATGTCCTTTTTGTAATATAAGAGAAACAATTTTTCTCCCCCTTTCTACCTGTCTTCATCACTCTCTCTCTCTCTCTCTCTCTCTCTCTCAATCTCTCCCTCCCCCTTTCTACCTGTCTTCATCACTCTCTCTCTTTCTCTCTCCCTCTCTCTCTCTCTCTCTCTCTCTCTCTCTCTCTCTCTCTCAATCTCTCTCTCTCTCTCAATCTCTCTCTCTCTCTCTCTCTCTCTCTCAATCTCTCTCTCTCTCTCAATCTCTCCCTCCCCCTTTCTACCTGTCTTCATCATCTCTGTCTCTGTCTCTCTCTCTCTGTCTCTCTCTCTCTCTCTCTCTCTCTCTCTCTCTCTCTCTCTCTCTCTCTCTCTCTCTCTCTCTCTCTCTCTCTCTCTCTCTCTCTCTCTCTCTCTGTCTCTCTCTCTCTCTCTCTCTCTCTCTCTCTCTCTCTCTCTCTCTCTCTCTCTCCACCTGTCTTCTCTTCTCTCTCTCTCTCTCTCTCTCTCTCTCCATCTCTCCATCTCTCCCACCCCTTCTCTCCACCTGTCTTCATCTCTCTCTCTCCATCTTCCATCTCTCCCACCCCCTTTCTACCTGTCTTCATCTCTCTCTCTCTCTCTCCACCTGTCTTCTCTCTCTCTCTCTCCACCTGTCTTCTCTCTCTCTCTCTCTCTCTCTCTCTCTCCCCCTCTCTCTCGCTCTCTATCTCTCCATCTCTCCATCTCCTTAATGACTTTATTCATCTTATTATGTGTTCAGTAGGAAGTCAATTAAAGGTAGTGCAGATAGAGATTACTGGACTGACCATGGTAGACTACACATTCTCCAATGCTAAGGGCCAATGTTAGATGTGCACACACACACAGAACGACAGACGTGCACATGGAGGTCTGTCTGGTTGAGAAATAGTTTCCAGTGCTGTGTGTGGAACCAATGCCAGTAGACGGCAGCGGTAAGCCTTGGGACCTGAGGCTGATTCTTCTTATCTCTACAGCAAGGTGAAAGGTCAAACACTGAAACTTTATCTCTGTCTGTCTCTGTCTCTCTCTGTCTGTCTGTCTGTCTCTCTCTCTGTCTCTCCCTGTCTCTGTCCCTGTTAATTTTCATGGAAGCAGACGTAATAACCGTTGGATGCGTGCTGTCAATTCACCGGTTCTGCACTTCTCCTGTGCCTCTCAATGTGAGTGTTTATTGAAGCTTCAGATGATGACACACACACAGACTAAACTGGGATTTGGTCAGCACATATCTTTTGTTGTTGTTGAGAAATATATAACATTTTCTCTGTAAGCTGTCTATGTTCCATGTGAGTATGTTGCTTGTGATACATTTGAACCGAACCTACCACCTACCCCCCCCGTCACATACACACACACCCACACGCACACACCCTACTAGTGTTAAATTCGGTTGTGACGTTTTAGTCTGTTGTGTTGCACCCCCACAACGTTGGCCTTGGTCTTGGCTATTCAAATCAGCCAGCCGAACGTCCTAGTGACTCCTGCATTCACGTGTAGTATTCATTTGTCCTCTGCTGTGGGATAAGCTCCTTCAGATTGGGTTTATGATCTCTCTGCTAAAGCTGCTTTATCCAGTGGTCCATATGTAGAATCATCCTTAGTCTATAATCCCCGGGCCAGGTCATGTCTATGTAATATGCAGATATGTGTTTTGACAGTAACACATTCCTCTACACTGGAAAGAATGATCTTCTTCAAACTGATAATAGCTTTTTCCCATCACAAACAAGCCCGATATGAGAAAAATAAAATGTGTTTTGTTGTTGTGATAGAATATCAGGGGGAAAGAGAGTGATGTGTGATGGAAAGAAAGAGAGAGGAGAGAGTGTGTGTAAAAGAGAAAGGTGTGCATGTAGAGAAAAGGAAGAGAAACACAAAGGGATATGACTCAACTTGTATTGTTGTTTTCACCAAGTCTTCTTTCTCTCTCTCTCTCCCGCTCTAATCTGTCTCTCTCCAATCCCCCTACCGCTCTCTCCCCTGTCTCTCCCCTGTCTCTCCCCCTGTCTCCCCCTGTCTCTCTCCCCCTGTCTCTCCCCTGTCTCTCCCTGTCTCTCCCCTGTCTCTCCCCCTCTCTCCCTCCCGTTCTCTCCCCTGTCTCTCCCCCTGTCTCCCCCTGTCTCTCCCCCTGTCTCTCCCCCTGTCTCTCCCCCCCCCTGTCTCTCCCTGTCTCTCCCCCTGTCCCTCCCTGTCTCTCCCCCTGTCTCTCCCCCTGTCTCTCCTGTCTCCCCTGTCTCTCCCCTGTCTCTCCCCCTGTCTCTCCCCCTGTCTCCCCCTGTCTCTCCCCCTCCCCCTGTCTCTCTCCCCTGTCTCTCCCCCTGTCTCTCCCTGTCTCTCCCTGTCTGTCCTGTCTCCCCCTGTCTCCCCCCTGTCTCTCCCCCTGTCTCTCCCCCTGTCCCCCTGTCTCCCCCTGTCCTCCCCTCTCCCCCTGTCTCTCCCCCTGTCTCTCCCCTGTCTCCCCCTGTCTCCCCCTGTCTCCCCCTCCCTCCCTCCCTCCCTCCCTCCCTCCCTCCCTCCCTCCCTCCCTCCCTCCCTCCCTCCCTCCCCCTCCCTCCCTCCCTCCCTCCCTCCCTCCCTCCCTCCCTCCCTGCCTCCCTCCCTTCTCCAGGTTCATCTCTCTGTAGGTGATGGCTTTGTTATGGAAGGTTTGGGAATCACTTCCTTTTAGGTGGTTAAATAATTTAACGGATCTTTTCTGGATTTTGATAATTAGTGGGTATCGGCTTAATTCTGCTCTGCATTCATTATTTGGTGTTCTACATTGTATGCGAAGGATATTTTTGCAGAATTCTGCATGCAGAATCTCAACTTGGTGTTTGTCCCATTTTGTGAAATCTTGGTTGGTGAGCGGACCCCAAACCTCACAACCATAAAGGGCAATGGGCTCTATGACAGATTCAAATATTTTTTGCCAGATCCTAATTGGTATGTTGAATTTTATGTTACTTTTGATGACATAGAAGGCCCTTCTTGCCTTGTCTCTCAGATCGTTCACAGCTTTGTGGAAGTTACCTGTGGCGCTGATGTTTATGCCGGGGTATGTATAGTTTGTGTGCTTTAGGGCAACAGTGTCTAGATGGAATTTGTATTTGTGGTCCTGGTGACTGAACCTTTTTTGGAACACCATTATTATGTCTTACTGAGATTTACTGTCAGGGCCCAGGTCTGGCAGAATCTGTGCAGAAGATCTAGGTGCTGTTGTAGGCCCTCCTTAGTAGGTTAAAGAAGCACCAGATCATCAGCAAACAGTAGACATTTGACTTCAGATTCTAGTAGGGTGAGGCTGGGTGCTACAGAAATGTCTAGTGCCCGCGCCAATTCGTTGATATATATGTTGGAAGAGGGTGGGGCTTAAGCATCATCCCTGTCTCATCCCACGGCTCTGTGGGAAGACGTGTGTGTCTTTTGCCTATTTTAACCGCACACTTGTTGTTTGTGTACAAGGATTTTATAATGGCGTATGTTTTACCCCCAACACCACTTTCCATCAATTTATATAGCAGGCCCTCATGCCAAATTGAGTCGAAGGCTTTTTTGAAATCAACAAAGCATGAGAATACTTTGCCTTTGTTTTGGTTTGTTTCTTTGTCAATTAAGGTGTGCAGGGTGAATACATGGTCTGTTGTATGGTAATTTGGTAGAAAGCCAATTTGACATTTGCTCAGTATATTGTTTTCACTAAGGAAATGTACTAGTCTGCCGTTAATGATAATGCAGAGGATTCTCCCAAGGTTGCTGTTGACGCATATTGTGGATTGGGGGATGATCAGTCCTTGGTTCCAAATATTGGGGAAGATGCCAGAGCTAAGGATGATGTTAAAGAGTTTTAGTATAGCCAATTGGAATTTGTTGTCTGTATATTTGATCATTTCATTGAGGATACCATCAACACCACATGCCTTTTTGGGTTGGAGGGTTTTTATTTTGTCCTGTAGCTAATTCAAGGTAATTGGAGAATCCAGTGGGTTCTGGTAGTCTTTAATAGTTGATTCTAATATTGTATTTGATCATGTATATGTTTTTGCTCTTTGGTCTTTGTTATAAAGATTGGAGAAGTGGTTTACCCATACATCTCCATTTTGGATAGATAATTCTTCGTGTTGTTGTTTGCTTAATCTATCTCTCTCTCTCTCTCTCTCTCTCTCTCTCTCTCTCTCTCTCTCTCTCCTCTCTCTCTCTCTCTCGATCTCTCTCTCTTCCTTGCTCTCTCTCTCTCTTTCTCTCTCTCTGGCACTCTCTTTTACTTTCTCTCTCTCTCTGTATCTAGCTCTCACTCGTTCTCCTCCAGCCTCCCCTCTCTCTCCACTCCTCTCTATCTTTTCTGATTCAACCGCTGTCCAGATGACCTTTTTGAAAAACAGTCTCTCTGCCACATACAGTTCTATAGCCTCCAAACAAAGAAAACATTCTGATCAGAGCCTGAAAAAGCCCCTGTGTTATTCATCCTGTTCATGCTATATCTGGTCTTTACTATCATTCTCAGGTAGTAGCTTAGCCAAACGGACTGTATGAAAGGTATAAGGTAGCGTTAGCTGAGGAGTTTGTATAACGTTCGGCAGTCCATTCATTCTCTGGCCTTGGCAAGGGCTAGAGAATGTTACACAGAGGGTAAGGATCCGTCTGAAAGAGGCGTACATCAAGTGAGTGTATAGCATTGCAGAAACAAAACAGCTGTTTACCTGCATGTTGTCAAAGAGATGCCGGAGGAGGGAGTGTTAAGCGAGACACGGGCAAATTAAAAGAAAATCATTATTTTTTGTTGTTGCCCTGTTGGTTTCTTTTTGATTTCAAAAGAAAGAAGATGTGTGTGTGTGCGTGTGCTCCCACCTTTATGTTGTTGCATCGATGCATACGTGTGTGTTTTAGTGTGTCTATTTGAATTTGTGTGTACTGTATAAAGGTGTTGTAAATCCTGTCATCATAGAATGTGTATAGCGCTCATTCAGAGCATGCGTTGATGTGAAGATGTTTGTCTCTCTGCCACGTTATGACTAAAGGGCTCCTGGGACAATGGATTCATACTGAGAGTTAGTTGATGTCCTGTATGTAAAGGTATGTCTGAGAATGTACAGTGAGGGAAAAAAGTATTTGATCCCCTACTGATTTTGTACGTTTGCCCACTGACAAAGAAATAATCAGCCTATAATGTTAATGGTAGGTTTATTTGAAGTGAGAGACAGAATAACATTTTTAAAAATCTAGAAAAATGCATGTCAAAAATGTTATAAATTGATTAGCATTTTATTGAGGGAAATAAGTATTTGACCCCTCTGCAAAACATGACTTAGTACTTGGTGGCAAAACCCTTGTTGGCAATCACAGAGGTCAGACGTTTCTTGTAGTTGGCCACCAGGTTTGCACACATCTCAGGAGGGATTTTGTCCCACTCCTCTTTGCAGATCTTCTCCAAGTCATTAAGGTTTCGAGGCTGACGTTTGGCGACTCGAACCTTCAGCTCCCTCCACAGATTTTCTATGGGATTAAGGTCTGGAGACTGGCTAGGCCACTCCGGGACCTTAATGTGCTTCTTCTTGAGCCACTCCTTTGTTGCCTTGGCTGTGTTTTTTGGGTCATTGTCATGCTGGAATACCCATACACGACCCATTTGCAATGCCCTGGCTGAGGGAAGGAGGTTCTCACCCAAGATTTGATGGTACATGGCCCATTCCATTGTCCCTTTGATGCGGTGAGGTTGTCCTGTCCCCTTAGCAGAAAAACACCCTCAAAGCATAATGTTTCCACCTCCATGTGTGACGGTGGGGATGGTGTTCTTGGGGTCATAGGCAGCATTCCTCCTCCTCCAAACACGGCGAGTTGAGTTGATGCCAAAGAGCTCCATTTTGGTATCATCTGACCACAACACTTTCACCCAGTTGTCCTCTGAATCATTCAGAAGTTCATTGGCAAACTTCAGACGAGCATGTATATGTGCTTTCTTGAGCAGGGGACCTTGTGGGCCCTGCAGGATTTCAGTCCTTCACGGCATAGTGTGTTACCAATTGTTTTCTTGGGGACTATGGTCCCAGCTGCCTTGAGATCATTGACAAGATCCTCCCGTGTAGTTCTGGGCTGATTCCTCACCATTCTCATGATCATTGCAACTCCACGAGGTAAGATGTTGCATGGAGCCCCAGGCTGAGGGAGATTGACAGTTCTTTTGTGTTTCTTCCATTTGCAAATAATCGCACCAACTGTTGTCACTTTCTCACCAAGCTGCTTGGCGATGGACTTGAAGCCCATTCCAGCCTAGTGTAGGTCTACAATCTGATTGATTGATTGCTTCTGTAGACAGGTGTCTTTTATACGGTTAACAAACTGAGATTAGGAGCACTCCCTTTAAGAGTGTGCTCCTAATCTCAGCTCATTACCTGTAGAAAAGACACCTGGGGGCCAGAAATCTTTCTGATTGAGAGGGGGTCAAATACTTATTTCCCTCATTAAAATGCAAATCAATTTCAAACATTTTCGACATGCATTTTTCTGGATTTTTTGTTGTTATTCTGTCTCTCACTGTTCAAATAAACCTACCATTAAAATTATAGACCGATCATTTTTTTGTCGGTGGGCAAACGTACAAAATCAGTAGGGGATCAAATACTTTTTTCCCTCACTGTACATGCTGTTACTGTAAGAAAGATTCATCTTCTTCCCTCCCTCATCCCCAACACACACACACCCACACCACTCCTCCCCAACACACCCACACCACTCCTCCCCAACACACCCCACACCTCCCCAACACACCCACACCACTCCTCCCCAACACACCCACACCACTCCTCCCCAACACACCCACACCACTCCTCACCAACAAACCCACACCACTCCTCCCTCCCCAACACACCCACACCACTCCTCACCAACAAACCCACACCACTCCTCCCCAACACACCCACACCACTCCTCACCAACAAACCACAAAACACACCCACACCCACACCACTCCTCCCCAACACACCCACACCCACACCACTCCTCCCCAACACACTCCTCCCCAACACACCCACACCACTCCTCACCAACAAACCCACACCACTCCTCACCAAAAACACCCACACCCACACCATTCCTCCCAACAAACACACACCCACACCACTCCTCCCCAACACACCCACACCACTCCTCCCCACCACACCCACACCACTCCTCCCCAACACACCCACACCCACACCACTCCTCCCCAACACACCCACACCACTCCTCCCCAACACACCCACACCCACACCACTCCTCCCCAACACACACACACCCACACCACTCCTCCCCAACACACCCCACCACTCCTCACCAACAAACCCACACCACTCCTCACACACCCACACCCACACCATTCCTCCCCAACAAACACACACCCACACCACTCCTCCCCAACACACCCACACCACTCCTCCCCACCACACCCACACCACTCCTCCCCAACACACCCACACCCACACCACTCCTCCCCACCACACCCACACCACTCCTCCCCAACACACCCACACCCACACCACTCCTCCCCAACACACACACACCCACAACACTCCTCCCCAACACTTACCCACACCACCTCTCCAACATACCCACACCACTCCTCCCCAACACACATCCACACCACTCAACTCCAACACACGCACATCCACACCACTCAACCCAACACACCCACACCACTCCTCCCCAACACACCCACACCCACACCACTCAACCCCAACACACCCACACCACTCCTCCCCAACACACACACCCACACCACTCCTCCCCAACACACACACATCCACACCACTCCTCCCCAAAACACACACACACACCCACACCACTCCTCCCCAACACACCCACACCACTCCTCCCCAACACATCCACACCACTAAATCAGCTGTGTCTGGTTAAATCAACTGAGTGGTTAAATCAGCTGTGTCTGGTTAAATCAACTGAGTGGTAAAATCAACTGTGTGGTTAAATCAGCTGTGTGGTTAAATCAGCTGTGTGGTTAAATCAGCTGTGTGGTTAAATCAGCTGTGTGGTTAAATCAGCTGTGTGGTTAAATAAGCTGTGAGTGGTGAAATCAGCTGTGTGGATAAATCAGCTGTGTGGATAAATCAGCTGTGTGGTTAAATCAGCTGTGTGGTTAAATCAGCTGTGTGGATAAATCAGCTGTGTGGATAAATCAGCTGTGAGTGGTTAAATCAGCTGTGTGGTTAAATCAGCTGTGTCTGGTTAAATCAGCTGTGTGGTTAAATCAGCTGTGTGGTTAAATCAGCTGTGTGGTTAAATCAGCTGTGTGGATAAATCAGCTGTGTGGATAAATCAGCTGTGTGGATAAATCAGCTGTGAGTGGTTAAATCAGCTGTGTGGTTAAATCAGCTGTGTGTTTAAATCAGCTGTGTGGTTAAATCAGCTGTGTGGTAAATCAGCTGTGTGGATAAATCAGCTGTGTGGTTAAATCAGCTGTGTGGTTAAATCAGCTGTGTGGTTAAATCAGCTGTGTGGTTAAATCAGCTGTGTGGTTAAATCAGCTGTGCGGTTAATCAGCTGTGTGTGGTTAAATCAGCTGTGTGTGGTTAAATCAGCTGTGTGTGGTTAAATAAGCTGTGTGGTTAAATCAGCTGTGTGGTTAAATCAGCTGTGTGAGGATGAATTGATGGATATACGGACAGATGGTTGGTGTGTTAATGTTATTCAGTTCAACCTGTAAATAAAATATCTGCTGTGACTCACATGAGAACTGTTGTCATTTTAAAAGTCATAGGTCAAACATTTCCTCTCATTATTGTTTTCATTAATATCACCCTCTCATCCCTGTAGGGGTCAAGCATCACTACACAATCATACAAATGAATCTTAATCGTCATCATTATTATAAATGTCCCCTATGTAAATATACCATAACATAATTACAGTGAGAAGATGATACCATATTGTATAGCTGATATATGCTGGTGAATGTTCGTCCTGTGTACTGCATCGCTTCACCTCTACCTTGTGTTAGTTTCTCTGTGTACTAGGCCTGCGTGCCATTACCCTAACGTGTGTGTGTGTGTGTCATTACGTATCATTATCCTAATGATCATCAACGTTATCTCAACATGATCCCTCATCCATGTCTGTGCAGTACATCCAGATTTGAATCCACTTCATCCATAGACCATTACAATGTCTTACATGTGTATTTACAAGTCCATACCCAGAGTAGTCTGAACACATTGTTCCCTCATCTCTCATTCTCTTCATTATTAATAGAAACATCATTGGTCAATCTGTTTAAAATTGTACACTTTTTCTACATGTGGATGATACTATTATGCATGCTAATGCCCCAACTGTTGATCTGGCTATATCAAAACTACTGTCAGATGTTATATAATGCATTTGGACAGTATTCATTTGGAAAGTATTTTCTACATTTTGTACTTCACAGCCTTATTCTAAAATGAATTAAATCGTTTTTTTTTATATAGTCGCTGCACAGCTATTTTCAGGTCTCTCCAAATATGTTTGATCAGGTTAAATTCTGAGCTCTGTCTGGGCCACTCAAGGACATTCAGAGACTTGTCCCGAAGCCACTCCTGAATTGTCTCGGCTGTGTGCTTAAGGTCGTTGTCCAGTTTGAAGGTGAACCTTCACCCCAGTCTGAGGTTCCTGGGTGCTCTGGGGCAGGTTTTCATCAATAATCCTTCGGTATTTTGCTCCATTCATCTTTCCCTCGATCCTGACTAGTCTCCCAATCTCTGCCGTTGAAAATCATCCCAACAACATGATGCTGCCACCACCATGCTTCACGTAAGGATGGTGCCAAGTTTCCTCCAGACATGACACTTGGCATTCAGGCAAAGGAGTTCAATATTGGTTTCATCAGACCAGAGAATCTTGTTTCTTATGGTCTGTGAATCTTTAGTTGCCTTCTGGCAAACTTCAAGCGGGCTGTCATGTGCCTTTTACTGAGGAGTGGCTTCCGTCTGGCCACTAACATAAAGGCCTGATTTTTGGAGTGCTGCAGAGATGGTTGTCCTTTTGGAAGGTTCTCCCTTCTCCACAGAGGAACTCTGGAGCTCTGTCAGAGTGACCATTGGGTTCTTGGTCACTTCCCTGACCAAAACCCTTCTTCCCCGATTGCTCAGTTTGGCCTGGCGGCCAGCTCTAGGAAGAGTCTTGGTGGTTTCAAACTTCTTCCAATTAAGAATGATGGAAGCCACTGTGTTTTTGTAGGGACCTTCAATGCGGCATAAATGTTTTGGTACCCTTCCCCAGATCTGTGCCACGACACAATCCTGTCTTGGAGCTCTACGGACATTTCTATTGACCTCATCGTTTGGGTTTTCCTCTGACATGCACTGACAGCTGTGGGACCTTATATAGACAGGTGTGTGCTTTTCCAAATCACGTCCAATCAAATTATTTTACCACAGGTGGACACCAATCAAGTTGTAGAACCATCTCAAGGATGATCAATGAAAACAGGATGCACCTAAGCTCAATTTCCAGTCTGATAGTAAAGGGTCTTAATACTTAATACTATAACAATTGCAAATATATATAAAAAAATGCTTTTGCTTTCTCATTATGTGGTATTGTGTTTAGATTGATGAGGAAAAAAAATATTTTATACATTTAAGAATAAGGCTGTAACGCAACGAAGGTGGAGAAAGTCAAGACGTTCTCGCATATAAACACCTAGGCACTTGGATTGATTTGGATTTGAGGTTTAAAAAGCAAGATAATGGCAAGAGTAGCTGTCATCAAGGCAAAGTTTGTCTACTTTGAAGAATCTCAAATATAAAATATATTTTTATTTGTTTCAATTTTTTTGGTTACTACATGATTCCATATCTGTAATTTTTTATACAATGTAGAAAACAGTACAAATAAAGAACAAACCCTTGAATCTGTGTGTCCAAACTTTTGACTTTTAACAAAACTTTGATATAGAAACACTGGGTTTTCATTGTTAAAAACTGCATTAGTGATACAAGTAAGAAAGAAAAGATGAATATTCATGAGGCCACTAGGTCATGTGACTAGCGGAAAGATGTAATCCACCATAAAGCCCTTGGTTTTGTTACAGCCAACAGTCTGGATACTCATCACTGCATCCTGTAGCGAAAGGTTTTCATGACTTCACTAAAGTAAAGTAGATCTCTACATTACTCCATTTTTGTTTACAAGGCACGAAACCTCCCATAAACCTCCATCTTATTAAGTTTGCTGTTAACTATAGATATCTGAGTTGCTTAATCCGTTCAGTTTTTTGGGGTGATTTGTGATCATTTATTTGTGCTTCCCATGACTGTGTTTTTGAATTTACATTTAAAGATAAATATATTATATATATATATAAATATATTTTTTAAATGGTGTATAATGTGTATATTTATATTGTATTATACAGGCCACATTTTCATAAAAGACCTAGATCACAAATGTCTTCCGTGTTAAAATATGGGTTGAAACAATTTAAATCTTCCAGTATACTCTGTAGCTTTATTGTGTAGAGCAACGAGACGTGTAATTTCATTTTACAGTACGCTATTATTGTGTATTGCCACAAGGTCAAGTCAATACTGTTTTCATAAACCTGTATATGGTCTACAATGTCTTTAATTAAATCATTTGAACCTTTTCTGTCTCTCTCTCTCTCCCCTCTCTCCCTCTCTCTCTCTCTCTCTGTCTCTCTCTCTCTCTCTCTCTCTCTCTCTCTCTCTCTCTCTCTCTCTCTCTCTCTCTCTCTCTCTCTCTCTCTCTCTCTCTCTCTCTCTCTCTCTCTCTCTCTCTCTGTCTCTCTCTCTCTCTCTCTCTCTCTCTCTCTCTCTCTCTCTCTCTCTCTCTCTCTCTCTCTCTCTCTCTCTCTCTCGCTCCCTCTCTCTCTCTCTCTCTCTCTCTCTCTCTCTCTCTCTCTCTCTCTCTCTCTCTCTCTCTCTCTCTCCCTCCCTCCCTCTCTCTCTCTCTCGCTCTCTCTCTCTCGCTCCCTCTCTCTCTCTCTCTCGCTCCTCCTCTCTCTCTCTCTCGCTCCCTCTCTCTCCCCGTCTCTCGCTCCCTCCATCTCTCACCCCCCCCCCTCCCTCCCTCTTTCTCTCAATCTCTCGCTCCCTCTCCCTCTCTCCCTCTCTATCTCAATCTCACCATCTCTCTCCTTCTTGCTCCATATCCTGCTCCCTCCCTCCCTCCCTCCCTCCCTCCCTCCCTCCCTCCCTCCCTCCCTCCCTCCCTCCCTCCCTCCCTCCCTCCCTCCCTCCCTCCCTCCCTCCCTCCCTCCCTCCCTCCCTCCCTCCCTCCCTCCCTCCCTCCCTACCTAATTCTCATATAACTGCTTTGATGACACACAGCTCATGACAACGACAACAGAAATATTCTATAGTAGCCCTGCTGGGTTTGTTGTGATTGGCTAAAATACACTTCCTTGTTAATTTGCTTCAATTCAGAATAAGTGGTTCTGAAACTACTTAAATGATGTCACTGATACGAGTGAGAACCATGAGTGTGATTGGTTTAAATGGCTCGCCATAATTGTGGAGTGTTTGCTGGATATGCAATTTGATTATGTGTACTTGGCCGGATAGAAGGGTGGGGAACATAATTCATTTAAGTTCCAGTACAGTAGAAATATTGACCAACAGAGCAGTACTCGAGTTTCATACAGCTACATTCCCTCATTGACTCTTAGACCTCCTTCAATAGAAAACAAATGTGATACAGCACAGTTTCACTTCTTACATTTTGAACAGGAAGTGCCTACCACTCCAGGTCAACGATTGTGTCACGTTCTGACCTTTATTTCTGTTGTTTTTGTCATTAGTTAGTATGGTCAGGGCGTGAGTTGGGGTGGGCAGTCTGTTTTTGTTTTTCTATGATTTTGGGATTTCTATGTTTCGGCCTAGTATGGTTCTCAATCAGAGGCAGGTGTCATTAGTTGTCTCTGATTGAGAATCATACTTAGGTAGCCTGGGTTTCACTGTTTGTTTGTGGGTGATTGTCTATGCTAGTTGCTTGTGTCAGCACAGTCCTTACGATAGCTTCACGGTCGTTATTTGCTTATTGTTTTTGTATTCAGTGTTCAGTACTTTCTTTAATTAAATATTCATCATGAACACATACCACGCCGCATTTTGGTCCTCTGATCCTTCTCGCCTCTCCTCTTCAGATGAAGAGGAGGAAGACCGTGACGGATTGGTTGTCATAGAATCTCAGTTAGCTCGACTTCCTTAACCAACGTAATTACGAGGTGTGCAGCTGTTTGGATAAATAAATCAAAAACATATATGCATGCACGCACGCACGCACGCCCACACACACACATACCTAACTCTGTGTCTATTAACACTGGTGATGTCCAATCTCCACACAAAGCGTGCCTCTATCGGAGGCAGGATGATGCTCCACACTTATCTTCCATGCACCTCCCTCCCTCCCCCCCCCTCCCTCCCTCCCCCTCCCTATCTCCCTCCCTCCCTCATCTCTGCTATCTGACTGGACACAAGCATAACCGTGGTGAATCGTAGCTCTAGAATTAGAACAGGCTCCATAATCTCCTGCTCTAAAGACAGAGGACAGAACTGAGACCTCAGAACTCTGCAGGTGTTCTATTCCAGACTGGTCCAGTCCAGATCTACTGTCTCTGGGTTTCATTCAAATAACGATACGTAGAACACGAACAATACTCACAGACCTAAGCTAAGAGGAGACCAGGAGAAACTGGCATGTGTGTGTGTGTGTTTGAAAGTGGCGGGGGAGTATGGGTGTTTGTACACGCGTGCAGACACGTGTGTGTGTGTGTGTGTGTATCTAGGGGAGTGTGGAGATACATGTACATGTGATACAGACGTGGGTTTGAAATGCAAGTGTGTGTGTATCTGTGTGAATGGGGTATGACTGGGCCTTGCAGGATGGAGATGATAACTGCCCGTCGGCGAGGAGACAAAACTGTCCCTCTAGGCCATTGTCTTTAGGTTTAGAAAACAGCGACCCTGAAGCTCTTCTCCCTTATCGAAACAGACAGCCATTTTCATATTAATGATGCACTTTTGATGAACTCGTTTGGTGGAGTCTATATCAAGGGATCATTTATTATTTGAGGGCATGCTGCAGTTTGATAGGCTACTAATGACCATCAGCAGCATCAGAGATTGGAGAAGCCCGTGACTAAACAGTCACATGGAATTTGACTGCAGTCATGACTCGTGACCACCGGTGTGGTGGTAATCGTAACAGCCCTAGGCATGCCACCTTGCCCTGGTGTGTGTGTATGTGTGTGTGTGTATGTCAGACCTCCCTGGCTGTGTATTGATGTATTGATCAAACTGGTGTTGCTTAAAGCCATTTGAACCTTAGGGAACCATTCTCTCTCTCTCTCTCTCTCTCTCTCTCTCTCTCGATCTCTCGCTCTTTGTCTCATGTTCTATATGATATCACTCACTCACTCACTCACTCACTCACTCACTCACTCACTCACTCACAGTTCCTATTGACTCAGGACGGTGTCATCCTTATGGTGAGGACATCATTGTCATGTATTTTCATAGTCTACTCATTTGTCTTATTGTAGAACAACACTGATGCTAATACATGCTAATACAACTAAGATAATAACATTACCATTGACTGTGACCAATATCATGATGTCCAGCTGCATTTATGTTGATAGCCTGATGGGCCATAGGGTTGGCTTATTTTTCATATGTTCTAGTGATGAGGTTGTAATGCTCTGTTCTAGTGATGAGGTGGTAATGCTCTGATGTAGTGATGAGTTGGTAATGCTCTGTTCTAGTGATGAGGTGGTAATGCTCTGTTCTAGTGATGAGGTGGTAATGCTCTGATGTAGTGAAGGGGTGGTAATGCTCTGACGTAGTGATGAGGTGGTAATGCTCTGATGTAGTGATGAGGTGGTAATGCTCTGATGTTTTATTGAATAATTGTACATTTTTTGAACTTGTAATGTTTTTAAAAAGAAAACAAAAACTCACAATGATAATAAAAAATGATATCAAGTTAATGATGCCTTGTTCGCTGCTTTTCCTCAGTGTTAGCCGGTAGACAAATCCATTATGTCCTTATCTCCTACAAGCTATATTAACGTTGTAAACCACCCGCATAAATTGCAGGTCAAAAGCAGTGGAATTGTGCTTCAGGGTCAAACTTCTTGAAATGTCATTAATTTTCTTTTGTGCCAAAGGTTCCCTGATGTCCATAGCACTAGAGTGAGTCAGTGAGCTATGACTGCACATTTCTAATTGTTTGCCATCAGAGGTGTGTGTGTGTGTGCGCCCGTGTGTAAGTCGTGAGTGTGTGTGTGTGTGTATGTGTGTGTGTGTTTGGGTAAATTTGATTAACAGCGCTCTGCAACATTCATATTGGTCCTGACCTCGGCCGCTGAATAAAAACAGATTCTCGGAGACAAATCAATAAAATTTAATGAGATCAGAAACAATCACTTTCAAAAGTATATCAATCACACACACCTACATCGCTATAGTAGGTGTGTGTGAGTGTGTGTGTCATAAATAACTCCCTAATGATTCTCCTTGATTTGTGCACAGGAGGAAGATAAGGTAATTAGCTCATGTGTTTGCTTAAACTCATCACACCAGGCAGTTAACAAGGAAACAGATAACACACAACCAACCATTCAATATTTCTGTTTCTCTTTTAAGTTCCTTTATTACCCTCCCCTCTCTCTCTCTCTCTCTCTCTCTCTCTCTCTCTCTCACTCACTCACTCACTCACTCACTCACTCACTCACTCACTCACTCACTCACTCACTCACTCACTCACTCACTCACTCACTCACTCACTCACTCACCACTCACTCACTCACTCACTCACTCACTCACTCACTCACTCACTCACTCACTCACTCACTCACTCACTCACTCACTCACTCACTCACTCACAGTTCCTATTGACTCAGGGCGGTGTAGCCTAGTGGTTAGAGCATTGGACTAGTAACCAAAAGGTTGCAAGTTCAAATCCCCGAGCTGACGAGGTACAAAATCTGTCGTTCTGCCCCTGAACAGGCAGTTAACCCACTGTTCCTAGGCCGTCATTGAAAATAAGGATTTGTTCTTAACTGACTTGCCTAGTTAAATAAAAAATGGTGAGGACACCATTGTTGTGTATTTTCATAGTCTCCTCATTTGTCTTATTGTAGAACAACACCGATGCTAATACATGCTAATACAACTAAGATAATAACAATACCGTTGACTGTGACCAATATCATGATGTCCAGCTGCATTTATGTTGATAGCCTGATGGGCCATAGGGTTGGCTTACTCACTCATTCAGTCTGTCTCACTCACTCACTCACTCACTTCTCCCTCTTTCTCCCCTGTCTTTTCCTCTATTCTAATTATACCAGATGGTGTTGAAAAGGCTTGGATGGAGAGCATTATTTCACGAGAGGGAACAAAGCAATTAGACATTCAATTAAGGGTGAAATGAATCCCCTATCAAAGGCTTTGTTAACAGGGTCTCATTAGAGAACATGTCTCTCTAAAAGAAAGATAATGAGCTCGTCAGGCCATCACAGCTAAGAGAGGAATCAAACAGGGTTTAACAAAAGCCATTGTTGGATTATTAGAGATGAGAAGAGACTGTTAGCGATGCTTAGAGATGGTTTGAGACGGGAAGACAAAAGAGGATGATTAAAGGGCTGAATCCTAATCAGAGAAACATGATAAAAATTCACACATTTGTGCAAATGGCTTCAGTGAATGACATGTATCCACACTTTATGTTTGACCATGTTTGGATTTGGTTTGTAAAAGTGACGTTGGATATTTACAGTAGATTTTCTTTCTACAAGGTCGTTGACATATTGACATTGATTTCTTCCTCCTTTCTGTTCTATTCAGTTCTGCAACACGTTTGAGTTTTTCCATCGTGGGACTGAACTCTCACTTGTAAAATACATCATTCTTAATCTCTACGGGTTCACCTGTGCAAATAAAGAACAGAGGACAGAAATAGCCTGAATGAAATAAAAACATGTCAGATGTGAGCCGGTAGCCATCCCATAAGTTAGTTACAGCCTGTATCTCTCTAACGCAGGCACACCGCTGGCTGTAGAAAACACTGTTTATGGTGCTGTAGGAGTGCTTATGGTGCATTCATACTTCTAAAGCTCAGTTCCGGTTAGGACTGATCAATTGATTGGTTTACTTAGATCCCCCCTTAAATAGCAGCAGCTATTCTTCACGGGGTCCAAATCAAACAGGAAACATGACAAGTAACACAACACTGATAGACAAGGACAGTCACACACATTTAAAATACAACGATATACAAGCAATACAATACAGAATAATGTGTGGTAGAGTGTGTTAGAGTGTGTTAGAGTGTGCTATAGTGTGATTGTCATGCCTGCTCCCGCTCTTTCTCCATGGCGCTCGAGGGCACCAGGCTACCCTGCCTTACGCACTCCTGCCACCATCATTACGCACACCTGCTTCCCTCGTCACGCGCATCATTGATTTTTTTGGACTCACCTGGACTCAATCACCTCATTATTACCTCCCTTATATTTGTCAGTTGCCAAAGCTCTGTTCCCCGCTGATGCATTAATTGTCTTACGTCCGTGTGTTACCCGGTTCTGACGCTGTTCCTGTCCTGTTTTCATGTCTGTTCCAATTAAATGTTGACTGCTTCTCTACTCCAGCGTCGGTCCTTACATTGATAGAGTGTGATAGATTGTGATAGAGTGCGATAGAATGTGATGTGAGTGTGTTAGAATGTGTTACAGTGTGATAGTTATTTCAGAGTTTGATAGAGTGTGTTAGAGTGCGATAGAGTACGATATAGTGCGACAAAGGGCGACAGAGTGTGTTAGAGTTTGATAGAGTGTGATATTTTATTTTTAAAATGTTGTTTATTTCCCCTTTATTTAACCAGGTAAGCTAGCTGAGAACAAGTACTCATTTACAACTGCGACCTGGCCAAGATAAAGCAGAGCTGTAATCGTCCTGTGTGATGCCGGTGTAGAGAGTCATGCGCAGGACAGCAGATATGAGTAAACAACGTAGTTTACTCAACAATACACAGCAACGTAGTGAGCCCACATAAACAGACCAATGCACAATGAACAATCACTCACACACAAAACATGGGGAACAGAGGGTTAAATAATAAACAAGTAATTGGTTGAGTGAACCCAGGTGTGAAAGACAAAAGACAGAACAAATGGAAAATGAAAAATGGATCGGCGGTGGCTAGAAGGCCGGTGACGTCGACTGCCGAACGCCGCTCGAACAAGGAGAGGGACCGACTTCGGCGGAAGTTGTGACAGCACCCTCCCTCCCCCGTCCGACACCGACATCGGGGATGACCCGGAGGACGAGGCGCAGGGCGATCCGGATGGAGATGGTGGAAATCGCGCAGCAGCGAAGGGTCCAGGACGTCCTCCACCGGCACCCAGCATCTCTCCTCCGGATCGTACCCCTCCCACTCCACGATGTACTGAAGGCCTCTCGCCCGACGCCTTGAGTCCAGGATGACTCGAACAGCATACACCGGGGCCCTCTCGATGTCCAGAGGGGGAGGAGGAACCTCCCGAACCTCCCAAACTTACCCACATCCTGGTTTACTCTCTCCACCTGCCCATTACTCTCGAGGTGAGAACCTGAGGTAAGGCTGACCGAGACCCCCAGACGTTCCATGAAAGCTCTCCAGACCCTGGATGTGAACTGGGCACCCCGATCAGAAACTATGTCCTCAGGCACCCTATAGTGCCGGAAGACGTGTGTGAACAGGGCCTCCACAGTCTGTAGGGCCGTAAGGAGACCGGGCAAAGAGAGGAGATGGCAGGACATAGAAAACCGATCCACAACGACCAGGATCGTGGTGTTGCCCTGTGAGGGAGGAAGATCCGTCAGGTAGTCCACTGACATGTGCGACCTCGGCCATTGGGGAACGGGTAGGGGTTGTAATTTCCCTCTGGGCAGGTGCTTGGGAGCCTTGCACTGGGCGCACACCGTGCAGGAGGAAACATAAATCCTCACATCCTAGGCCAAGGTGGGCCACCAGTACTTCCCACTAAGGCAACGCACCGTCCGAACGATGCCAGGATGACCAGAGGAGGGTGCCGTGTGGGCCCAATAGATCAAACAGTCACGGACAGCAGACGGAACAGACAGGCTCCCAGCTGGATACTGGGCGGGAGTGGGCTCTGTGCGTAACGCCCACTCAATATCCGCGTCCAGCTCCCACACCACCGTGCCACCAAGCAAGAGGCAGGAAGTATGGGAGTGTGATCCATGGAGCGCTGCTCTGTGTCATACATCAGGGACAGTGCATCTGCCTTAGTGTTCTGGGAACCTGGTCTGTAGGACAGAGTGAAAACGAAACGGATAAAGAACATGAACATAGCCCACCTTGCCTGGCAAGGTTTCAGTCTCCTCGCCGCACGGATGTACTTCAGATTGCGATGGTAAGTCCAGATGAGAAAAGGATGTTTAGCCCCCTCAAGCCACACCTTCAGAGCCTTGACAACAGCTGACAGTTCCCGGTCCCCCACATCATAGTTTCGCTCCGCCGGGCTGAGCTTCGTCGAAAAGAAAGCACAAGGGCGGAGCTTTGGTGGCGTGCCCGAGCGCTGAGAGAGCACGGCTCCTATCCCAGCCTCGGACACGGCCACCTCCACTACGAACGCCAAACAGGGATTCGGATGAGCCGCACGGAAGCCGAGGTAAACAAAGCCTTCAGGTGACCAAAAGCCCTGTCCTCCTCAGCCAACCACTGCAGCCGCACTGGGCCCCCTTTCAGCAGTGAGGTAATGGGAGCTGCTACCAGACCAAAACCCCGGATAAACCTCCAGTCGTAGTTGGCAAACCCTAGAAACCGCTACACCTCCTTTACCGTGGTGGGAGTCGGCCAATTACGCATGGCTGAAATGCGGTCACTCTCCATCTCCACCCCTGACATGGAAATGCGGTACCCTAAGAAGGAGACGAACTGTTGGAAGAACAGACATTTCTCAGCCTTGACGTACAGGTCAGGCTCCAACAGTCGACCAAGCACCCTGCGCACCAGGGACACATGCTCGGCGCGTGTAGCGGCCTTCTAGCCACCGCCGATCCACTTTTCATTTTCCATTTGTTCTGTCTTTGTCTTTCACACCTGGGTTCACTCAACCAATTACTTGTTTATTATTTAACACTCTGTTCCCCATGTTTTGTTTATTCATTGTAAATTGGTCTGTTTTTGTGGGCTCGCTATGTTACTGTGTATTTTTGTATTTTTGAGTAAACTACATTGATTACTCATATCTGCTGTCCTGCGCCTGACTCTCTACACCAGCAAAATCGTTGAGAGTGGGATAGAGTGTGATAGAATGTGATAGATGGTGAGAGAGTGTGATATAGTGTGTTAGAGTGTGATAGAATGTGATAGATGGTGAGAGAGTGTGATATAGTGTGTTAGAGTGTGATAGAATGTGATAGATGGTGAGAGAGTGATAGTGTGATATAATGTGTTAGAGTGTGATAGAGTGTGTTAGAGTGTGATAGAGTGTGATAGAGTGTTTGTATGTGTGTTAGAGTGTCATAGAGTGTGTTAGAGTGTCATAGAGTGTGTTAGAGTGTCATAGAGTGTGTTAGAGTGTGATAGAGTGTCTTAGAGTGTCTTAGAGTGTCATAGAGTGTGATAGAGTGTGATAGAGTGTCATACAGTGTGATATAGTGTGATAGAGTGTGTTCGAGTGTGATAGAGTGTGATAGAGTGTGATGGAGTGTTTGTATGTGTGATATAGTGTGATAGAGTGTTTGTAAGTGTAACAGAGTGTGCTAGAGTGTGATGGAGTGTGATGAGTGTGATAGATTGTGTTAGAGTGTGATGGAGTGTGTTAGAGTGTTTGTAAGTGTGATATAGTGTGATAGAGCGTTATAGAGTGTGTTAGAGTGTGATAGAGTGTTTGTACGTGTGATGGAGTGTGATAGAGTGTGATAGAGTGTTTGTTTGAAAGATAGAGTGTGAAAGAGTGTGAAAGAGTGTGAAAGAGTGTGATAGAGTGTGAACGAGTGTGATAGAGTGTGATAGAGTGTGATTGAGTGTTTGTATGTGTGTTAGTGTGAGAGTGTGATAGAGTGTGATAGAGTGTGTTAGAGTGTGATAGAGTGTGTTAGAGTGTGATAGAGTGTGATAGAGTGTGATAGAGTGTGTTAGAGTGTGTTAGAGTGTGATAGAGTGTGATAGAGTGTGATAGAGTGTGATATAGTGTGATAGAGTGTGTTAGAGTGTGATATAGTGTGTTAGAGTGTGATAGAGTGTGATATAGTGTGTTAGAGTGTGATAGAGTGTGTTAGAGTGTGATAGAGTGTGATAGAGTGTGTTAGAGTGTGTTAGAGTGTGATAGAGTGTGATAGAGTGTGTTAGAGTGTGTTAGAGTGTGATAGAGTGTGATAGAGTGTGATAGAGTGTGATATAGTGTGATAGAGTGTGATAGAGTGTGATATAGTGTGATATAGTGTGATAGAGTGTGTTATAGTGTGATAGAGTGTGTTAGAGTGTGATAGAGTGTGATAGAGTGTGATATAGTGTGATATAGTGTGATATAGTGTGATAGAGTGTGATATAGTGTGATATAGTGTGTTAGAGTGTGATATAGTGTGATAGAGTGTGATATAGTGTGTTAGAGTGTGTTAGAGTGTGATAGAGTGTGATAGAGTGTGATATAGTGTGTTAGAGTGTGTTAGAGTGTGATAGAGTGTGATATAGTGTGATAGAGTGTGATATAGTGTGATAGAGTGTGATATAGTGTGATAGAGTGTGATATAGTGTGATAGAGTGTGATATAGTGTGTTATAGTGTGTTAGAGTGTGTTAGAGTGTGATAGAGTGTGATATAGTGTGATAGAGTGTGATATAGTGTGATAGAGTGTGATATAGTGTGTTAGAGTGTGTTAGAGTGTGATAGAGTGTGATAGAGTGTGATATAGTGTGATAGTGTGTTAGAGTTTGATAGTGTTTGTATATGTGTCATCTCACATGTGTCATCTCACAGTCCATATTGTGCTCTGATATGTTGTTTGATCCATTTGTTTAAAGGTCATCTTGCTGTTTGCAAAAATTAATCTGAGATGGAAAGGAGAGCCATGCCATCATGGCTCTGTTTAATACTGTGAAGAGAACCTAAACAAAAATAGTTCATAGTTGCTGGGATAGAGGAGGATCGTCTGAACAAACTATTGAGAAAGTAGACGATCGTTTTTGAAACTACCTCCCCCTTACAAGCAATGTTAATTAATGTTAATTGAATAATTTTGCACGCCCAATTTTTCAGTTTTTGATTTGTTAAAAAAGTTTGAAATATCCAATAAATGTCGTTCCACTTCATGATTGTGTCCCACTTGTTGTTGATTCTTCACAAAAAAAATACATGTTTTATATCTTTATGTTTGAAGCCTGAAATGTGGCAAAAGGTCGCAAAGTTCAAGGGGGCCGAATACTTTCGCAAGGCACTGTACCTATCCAGCAGCTGCTGAAAATATTATTCTACTTCACAGCTGCTTCAGAAGATATTTATTAAAACAGCCTGAGCTCTATGTGTCTCAACCGACAGCATGAAAGTAAAACGGATGATTTGTACAGTAGGTATATTACTTAAAGAGACATTCAGTATGTTAGATTCATTTTACACTAGTCTTACAATTACAGTTAATAACAGTCTTTTTCAGCATTTTACCCATAATGCAGTGCAATCTAGGTACCTCGGTAATTACAGAAGTCTTTACAGTGCATCTCTCTGTCTCTCTCGCTGTCTCTCTCTCTCTCTCTCTCTGTCTCTCTGTCTCTCTGTCTCTGTCTCTGTCTCTCTCTCTAACTCTCTCACTCTCTCACTCCACCCAGATAGGGTAAGGTAGGATGCCTCGGTATGTGAGCTAGCAGCTACCTGAGATGTGGAGGTGACTTATTTGACCTAATGGTCTAGAAAATTGTGGGTGCTCCACACCGCGAGACAATTTCTATGGAACAGTGGGCCGCTGCACTCACGCACACACACACACACACACACACACACACACACACACACACACACACACACACACACACACACACACACACACACACACACACACACACACACACACACACACACACACACACACACACGTCTGTCCGAGGGTCCTTACTGTGATGAGCTCCTGCCTCAAGTGGTCTAGCTGGGATCACCTTCACTCCCCCAGTCAGACAATCACCATGGCAACATACGCAGACATCCAGGAAACTCTCTAATTGTCCATCTCTCTCTCTCTGTCCCTCTCTAGTGATATATTTATCTCTCTCCATTATAAAATGAAATATCAGAACTTTTCTGTGAATTTAGTAAAGGGGAAATCATGTGAGATTTTTCCTTAATTTGACGGGCCATATCTAGATGTCGTCACTGTTATGTCCGATGAGAGTTCTGGTGCCATGGCTTTGGAGGACCAGGGGGCGACACTACACTACTTCAGTTAGCTGTTTAACTCACATCTGATCCATTAGTATTATAGATTTAGTACCATTAGGACCTTTCCCACTGTACGCAGGTGGCCCTGTGATTCAGCTGTGTGCCAGTGTGAAACCAGGCAAATTACCACTGCTTGGCTGAATACTGAGTCCTTGTGCCCAAGTACGTCTAGGTAGCCTGTCAAAATGACTATTGCCCCGGAGCATTCACATATGTAGCCATGAAATGTTTTGAAAGGTAGACCAGTGTTCCCTCTAATTTTATGGGGCACCGAACAAGATTTAGGTCTTGTGAGCAGAAAGTTGAACATTGTGAGAACTTCCGACACGCGTTTACAGTGAACACTGAGGCTGTACCCTTACAGTTTTAGACAGTAGCCAATAGGCTGTACCCTTACAGTTTTAGACAGTAGCCAATAGGCTGTACCCTTACAGTTTTAGACGTTAGCCAATAGGCTATACCCTTACAGTTTTAGACATTAGCCAATAGACTACCTTTACAGTTTTAGACAGTAGCCAATAGGCTGTACCCTTACAGTTTTAGACAGTAGCCAATAGGCTGTACCCTTACAGTTTTAGACAGTAGCCAATAGGCTGTACCCTTACAGTTTTAGACGTTAGCCAATAGGCTATACCCTTACAGTTTTAGACATTAGCCAATAGGCTGCACCCTTACAGTTTAGACAGTAGCCAATAGACTGTACACCTACAGTTTTAGACAGTAGCCAATAGACTGTACCCCTACAATTTTAGACAGTAGCCAATAGGCTATTGTGGCTATTGGAACATAATGTAGGCCTACCAACAAAATCAATGGAGCAAATCACATAACATTTTCATATGGAAATAGCTTTGATTTCTATGATGTAGCCTACAGTAGCCTATATGTGGTGTTTAGTGAAGGCCTACAGTAGCCTATATGTGGTGTTTAATGAAGGCCTACAGTAGCCTATACAGTTTTAACGCCAGCCAATAGGCTGTAGCCTACAGTTTTAGACGTTAGCCAATAGGCTGTACCCTACAGTTTTAGACGTTAGCCAATAGGCTGTACCCTTACAGTTTTAGACAGGCCTACAGTAGCCTATATGTGGTGTTTAGACTGAAGGTTTTACAGTAGCCTAGGCTATGTACAGTTTTATTGAAGGCCTACAGTAGTTTTAGATAGTAGTAGGCTGTACCCTTACAGTTTTGACAGGCCACATAGGTAGACTTACAGTTTTAGTGTAGCCAATAGGCTGCCAGCCAGTTTTACAGTAGCCTATAGGCTGTGGTGTTTTAGATGTAGCCAATAGGCTGTACAGTAGACTTTAGACAGTAGCCAATAGGCTGCACCCCAGTTTAGACAGTAGACAATAGACTGTATGTACAGTTTTAATGCCAATAGACTGTACCCCTACAATTTTAGACTATGCTATGTGGCTATTGGAACATAATGTAGGCCTACCAACAAAATCAATGGAGCAAATCACATAACATTTTCATATGGAAATAGCTTTGATTTCTATGATGTAGCCTACAGTAGCCTATATGTGGTGTTTAGTGAAGGCCTACAGTAGCCTATATGTGGTGTTTAATGAAGGCCTACAGTAGCCTATATGTGGTGTGTAATGCCAGCCTACAGTAGCCTATATGTGGTGTGTAATGCCGGCCTACAGTAGCCTATATGTGGTGTTTAGTGAAGGCCTACAGTAGCCTATATGTGGTGTTTAGTGAAGGCCTACAGTAGCCTATATGTGGTGTTTAGTGAAGGCCTACAGTAGCCTATATGTGGTGTTTAATGAAGGCCTACAGTAGCCTATATGTGGTGTGTAATGCCAGCCTACAGTAGCCTATATGTGGTGTGTAATGCCGGCCTACAGTAGCCTATATGTGGTGTGTAATGCCAGCCTACAGTAGCCTATATGTGGTGTGTAATGCCGGCCTACAGTAGCCTATATGTGGTGTTTATTGAAGGCCTACAGTAGCCTATATGTGGTGTTTAATGAAGGCCTACAGTAGCCTATATGTGGTGTGTAATGCCAGCCTACAGTAGCCTATATGTGGTGTGTAATGCCGGCCTACAGTAGCCTATATGTGGTGTGTAATGCCGGCCTACAGTAGACTATATGTGGTGTGTAATGCCGGCCTACAGTAGACTATATGTGGTGTGTAATGCCGGCCTACAGTAGACTATATGTGGTGTGTAATGCCGGCCTACAAACCTGTCTCAAAATAAACGGGAAAAGGGGATACCTAGTCAGTTGTCCAACTGAATGTATTCAACTGAAATGTGTCTTAACCCAACCCCTCTGAATCAGAGAGGAGCAGGGGGCTGCCTTAACCCAACCCCTCTGAATCAGAGAGTAGCGGGGGGCTGCCTTAACTCAACCCCTCTGAATCAGAGAGGAGCAGGGGGCTGCCTTAACTCAACCCCTCTGAATCAGAGAGGAGCAGGGGCTGCCTTAACTCAACCCCTCTGAATCAGAGAGGAGCAGGGGGCTGCCTTAACCCAACCCCTCTGAATCAGAGAGGAGCAGGGGGCTGCCTTAACCCAACCCCTCTGAATCAGAGAAGCGGGGG
Organism: Oncorhynchus tshawytscha; assembly: GCF_018296145.1. NCBI lineage: Eukaryota > Metazoa > Chordata > Actinopteri > Salmoniformes > Salmonidae > Oncorhynchus > Oncorhynchus tshawytscha. The sequence continues at coordinate 27,574,044 of NC_056457.1, read as the reverse complement.
GCTACCTTAACCCAACCACTCTGAATCAGAGAGGAGCAGGGGGCTGCCTTAACCCAACCCCTCTGAATCAGAGAGGAGCAGGGGGCTGCCTTAACTCAACCCCTCTGAATCAGAGAGGAGCAGGGGGCTGCCTTAACCCAACCCCTCTGAATCAGAGAGAGCAGGGGGCTGCCTTAACCCAACCCCTCTGAATCAGAGAGGATCAGGGGGCTACCTTAACCCAACCACTCTGAATCAGAGAGGATCAGGGGCTACCTTAACCCAACCCCTCTGAATCAGAGAGGATCAGGGGGCTACCTTAACCCAACCCCTCTGAATCAGAGAGGATCAGGGGGCTACCTTAACCCAACCACTCTGAATCAGAGAGGATCAGGGGGCTACCTTAACCCAACCACTCTGAATCAGAGAGAAGCGGGGGGCTGCCTTAATCCACATCCTCATCTTTGGCGCCAGGGGAACAGTGAGTTAACTGCCTTGCTCAGGGGCAGAACCACCGATTTTTACCTTGGCAGCTTGGGGATTCAATCCAGCAACATTCTGGTTACTGGCCCAACGCTCTAACCACTAGGCTACCTGCCGTCACTCAACACTGGCCCTTTAATTAAGACATAAGCTTTTTACTTAACAGGTGTTTCAAAGACTGCTTGAAATGTAGCCTACAGGTTTTGTGGTCTTGTAGGAAGCACAAACTCCCCAGTGCTGACCTAAACTTATCTATAACTGGGCTAATAACTCAATGCCCGGCTCAGCACACTGATCTGAACAGATCTGAAAATCCCTTCTCTTGCATGTGATTGAAATACCTCTTATGGGCTACCCCACTGTTGTGCTCTGGCTCTAACCTACAACAAAATCACAGACTCAAACTTGCAAAGTTAGATTGGTTTTGTCGCATTGAAAAGGGGCTGATGTAATGTTGAGGCCTACGTTGATCTATATAGTGCAAACTAATATAGTGAAGTTCAATAGCATTTCTTCTGCCAGGGAGTCCTGGAGGAAGTGTACAAGCATGCAGTTTAGATTGACCATTGGTCACGACCCACATCAATACCATCATCCCAGACACCCTGGACAGACTCCAATTTGCATACCGACCCAACAGATCCACAGGTGACGCAATCACTGCCTTTTCCGAACTGGACAAGAGGAATAACTACGTGGGAATGCTGTTCATTGACTACAGCTCAGCATTCAACACCATAGTGCCTTCCAAGCTCATTACTATGCTAAGGACTCTGGGACATAATACCTCGCTCTGCAACTGGATCCTTGACTTCGTGACGGGCCGCCCCCAGGTGGTAAGGGTAGGCAACAAAACATCTGCCACGCTGATCGTCAACACGGGGGCCCCTTAGGGTTGGGTGCTCAGTCCCCTCCCGTACTCCCTGTTGACCCATGACTGTGTGGTCGCACTCAACCCCAACACCATAATTTGCAGACAACACGACAACAACCTTTCCCTCAATGTCAGCAAGACAAAGGAGTTGATTGTGGACTACAGGAAACGTAGGTCAGAGCATGTCTCCATTCACATCGACAAGGCTTTAGTGGAGCAGTTTAAGAGTCACTAAGGATCTATCATGGTCCACACACACCAACACAGTCGTGAAGATGGCACGATAACGCCTCATCCCCCTCAGGAGGCTCAAAAAGTCTTACAGTTGCACCATTGAGAGCATCTAGACTGGCTACATCACCGCTTGGTATGGCAACTGCTTTGCATCCGATCGCAAGGCGCGACAGAGGGCGGTGCGTACAGCCCAGTACATCACTGAGGCTGAGCTCCCTACTATCCCGGACCTCTATACCAGACGGTGTCAGAGGAAGGCCCTAAAAATTGTCAAAGACTCCAGCCACTCAAATCAGGCTCTTTGCTACCACATGGCAAGCGGTACCGATGCACCAAGTCTGGAACCAACAGTACCCTGAACAGCTTCTACCCCTAAGCCAGAAGACTGCTAAATAGTCAGTTAAATAGTTAATCCAATAGCTACCCGGACTATCTGCATTGACCTTTTTTGCACCAACCTATTTGCCTCATTACGTACGCTTCTGCTGCTGTTTATTATCTATTGCTTTATTCCTAATTATATGTACATATCTACCTCAATTTCCTTGTAACCCTGCACGTCGACTCGGTACAGGTACGCCGTGTATACATTGCCTTTGGAAAGTTTTCAGACCCTTTGACTTTTTCCACATTTTGTTACGTTACTGCCTTACTCTAAAATGGATTAAACAAAAACAAAAACTCAACAGTCTACACACAATACCCCATAATGAAAAAGCAAAAACAGGTTTATATAACTTTCTGCACATGTATAAAAAATAAAAACAGAAATACATTTTTAACATAAGTATTCAGACTATTTGCTATGAGACTTGAAATTGAGCTCAGAAACATCCGTAGATCCCCGAGACAGGATAATGTTGAGGCACAGTGGCCTCCATCATTCTTAAATGGAAGAAGTTTGGAACCACCTAGGCTCTTCCTAGAGCTGGCCGCCAGGCCAAACTGAGCAATCGGAGGAGAACGGTCTTGATCAGGGAGGTGACCAAGAACCCGATGGTCACTCTGACAGAGCTCCAGAGTTCCTCTGTGGAGATGGGAGAATGTTCCAGAATGAAAACTATCTCTGCAGCACTCCACCAATCAGGCCTTTAAGGAAGAGTGGCTAGACGGAAGCCAGTCCTCAGTAAAAGCCAAATGACAGCCCACTTGCAGTTTGCCAAAAGGCACCCAAAGACCCTCAGACCATGAGAAACAAGATTCTCTGGTCTGATGAAACCAAGATTGCTTGACCCCAGGAAACCAAGATTGCTCGACCCAGGACGAGTGGCTGCTGCCAAGACTGAACTCTTTGTCCTGAATCCCAAGTTTCATGTCTGGAAGTAACCTGGCACCATCCCTACGGTGATGGATGGTGGGGGCAGCATAATGCTGTGGGGATGTTTTTCAGAAGCAGGAACAGGGAAACTAGTCAGGATCGAGGCAAAGATGAACTGAGTAAAGTACAGCGAGATCATTGATGAAAACCTGCTCCAGAGCGCTCAGGACCTCAGACATGGGCGAAGGTTCAACTTCCGCAAGGACAAAGACCCTAAGAACACAGCCAAGACTCCGCAGGAGTGGCTTTGTGACAAGTCTCTGAATATCCTTGAGTGTTCCACCTAGAGCTTGGACTTGAACCGGATCTAACATCTCTGGAGAGACATAAAAATAGCAACTCGCCCCATCCATCCTGGCTCAGCTTGAGAGGATCTGCAGAGAAGAATGGGAGAAACTCCACAAATTCATGTCTTCCAAGCTTGTAGCGTCATACCCAAGAAGACTCAATGCTGTAGTCGCTGCCAAAGGCGCTTCAACAAAGTACTGAGTAAAGGATCTGAATACTTATGTAAAAGTGATATTTCAGTTTTCTATTTTTAATAAATTTGCAAAAATGTGAAAAAAAACATGTTTTGCTTTAACATGATTGGTTATTGTGAGTAGATTGATGAGGAAAACAAACAATCTAATACATTTTAGAAAAATGTGGAAAAAGCCAAGGGGTCTGAATACTTTCTGAAGGAACTGTATAGTCAAGTTATCGTTACTCATTGTGTGTTTATTATTACTTTTATTGTTACGTGTTTAACTTTTCTATTATTTCTCTATTTTCTTTCTCTCCGCATTGTTGGGAAAGACCCATAAGTCAACATTTCTCTGTTAGTCTACATCTGTTGTTTACAGAGAATGTGACAAATAACATTGGATTTGATTTACTATATTCTGATTGGCTGAAGTGAAATCCCCCCCATCATAACTTCTAATGTCGCTAGCTACACAATAGAAGCAATCAAGAATAAAAGCCAGAAGTAACTGTTCACCAAAAGCAGATTATTAATGTGGTGTCTCTAATATATTTGATCTGTAAGGTTATGGTGTATTATGGTGTATTTCACCATTATGGTGTATTATGGTGTATTTCACCATTATGGTGTATTATGGTGTATTATGGTGTATTTCACCATTATGGTGTATTATGGTGTATTATGGTGTATTTCACCATTATGGTGTATTTTATGGTGTGTTTCACCATTATGGTGTATTATGGTGTATTTCACCATTATGGTGTATTTTATGGTGTATTTCACCATTATGGTGTATTATGGTGTATTTCACCATTATGGTGTATTATGGTGTATTTCACCATTATGGTGTATTTTATGGTGTGTTTCACCATTATGGTGTATTATGGTGTATTTCACCATTATGGTGTATTATGGTGTATTTCACCATTGTGGTGTATTTTATGGTGTATTTCACCATTATGGTGTATTATGGTGTATTATGGTGTATTATGGTGTATTTCACCATTGTGGTGTATTTCAATCTACAAAGTCATAGAAATCATCCGAACGTGACAGAAAGTGGAATTATTTCTGAGAATAATTTTACCTCCAGATATACTATCATCTTTCTGACTGTTAATCCTAACCTTTAATTTGGGAACAAAGCTACTAAATGTATCATTTTATGAAGTGTGTGTGTTGTGTCTGCTGTGTGTGAAACTGTTCATTAAAGGTCTGTCTCTCAGATGTGTTTGCACTTGACTGACAGTCCCACTGTTTACCCTCGTGCCTTGTATCTCATCAACAGTCCTTTCTCTCTCTCTCTCTCTCTCTCTCTCTCGGCCATGATACATTGTCAATTTTTGAGGCAATATTGCCAAGCAATGTTGCTGGCAATGGAGATGGGTATGAGTAATATGGACATTAATAATATATTCCATAGGAAGCATAGATCATTTTAAAACTTAATTTCCCTGTTTATTCCCTCATCTCCTATAGCTTGTTATTGCCATTTGACTGCCACAGCTGTACTGAAATTCATCAGCTTACAAAACAAGCAGTAAATATGTGTTGCCCCTGCTCTTTCCATCTACTCCACCTGCTGCCTGTCAAGTCAATGGCAGACATAAAGATAAGTAGATTTATCAAATTTCTAACTTCGTAATCAAAAGCTAGTAAGATGTGAATGGTTTTAAGCTAGCTAGCGAACTAGTTAAACACTCAAAAAATGATTTAAGACGGAAAACAAAATATAAATGGCTTTAGGACTGAGGGCTTGTAGGCCTTTTGTAAGGCAGGTCCTCACCAGACATCACTGGCAACAACGTCGCCTATGGGCACAAACCCACTGTCGCTGGACCAGACAGGACTGGCAAAAAGTGCTCTTCACTGACGAGTCGCAGTTTTGTCTCACCAGAGGTGGTGGTCAGATTCGCGTTTATCATCAAAGGAATGAGCGTTACACTGAGGCCTGTGGTCTGGAGAGGGATCAATTTGGAGGTGGAGGGTCCATCATGGTCCGGGGCGGTTTGTCCCAGCATCATCGGACTGAGCTTGTTGTCATTTCAGGCAATCTCTATGCTGTGCGTTACAGGGAAGACTTCCTCCTCCCTCATGTGGTACCCTTCCTGCAGGCTCATCCTGACATGACCCCCCAGCATGACAATGCCACCAGCCATACTGCTCGTTCTGTGCGTGATTTCCTGCAAGACAGGAATGTCAGTGTTCTGCCATGGCCAGCGAAGAGCCCGGATCTCAATCCCATTGAGCACGTCTGGGACCTGTTGGATCGGAGGGTGGGGGCTAGGACCATTCCCCCCAGAAACGTCCGGGAACTTGCAGGTGCCTTGGTGGAAGAGTGGGGTAACATCTCACAGCAAGTACTGGCAAATCTGGTGCAGTCCATGAGGAGAATATGCATTGCAGTACTTAATGCAGCTGGTGGCCACACAAGATACTGACTGTTACTTTTGATTTTGAAACCCCCCCTTTGTTCAGGGACAAATTATCACATTTATGTTATTGAATCTTGTTATGTTCATACAAATTTTAGACATATTACATTTTGCTGAAAATAAACGCAGTTGACAGTGAGAGGACATTTCTTCTTTTGCTGAGGTTATGTATTAACATATCATGATTATACATTGCAGTGAGAAAACATTTGAGACATATATTTCCAGTATTTCACTACGAAACAGGAGTAGACTTTCTCTCATTTCAACTCAAAAAGCAGTCGCCATGTTTTCCAAAACATTTTAGAATGGCAGACTGAATGGCAGACTGATCACGCAACCAATATCTGGGCTTTGATCAGAGGATGGCAAAAAATAACACAGGAACTCAAATTTTGCATGATTTGTAATAAAGTGAGAGTGGCCAAGCAGATAGGAGAAGCCAGGTTAGATTAAGTTAGATTCCCTAACTGTAGCACTTCTAATTTGGTCTGGGAACCTCATATTGGAGAAAGAATTCCAGAGTTAATGGGTAAAACACTACAGGGGAAGTAATTACAGAGTTAATAGATAAAACACTACAGGGTAAATAATTACAGAGTTAATAGATAAAACACTACAGGGGAAGTAATTACAGAGTTAATAGATAAAACACTACAGGGGAAGTAATTACAGAGTTAATAGATAAAACACTACAGGGTAAATAATTACAGAGTTAATATATAAAACACTACAGGGTAAATAATTCCAGAGTGATTAGGGGTTGAAACTGCAGGGTAAAGCTAAAAGATGGGAATGAGCTGTACATTTTAATTACATTTATTAGCACATTATCTCCCGCAGCTATTTACATGCACATGTTTTTTGATGGGTCATGTGTATGTGTGTGCGTGTGCGTGTGCGTGTGTGTGTGTGTGTGTGTGTGCGTGTGCGTGTGTGTGT